>NW_004443977.1:2226272-2248627 GCF_000243295.1 Trichechus manatus latirostris | reverse complement strand
ATAGAGGGTCCCGGACAGAGCTGGAGAAAAATGTAGAACAAAATTCTAACTCACAAAAAAAGACCAGACTTACTGGCCTGACAGAGACTGGAGAAACTCAAGAGTATGGCCCCTGGACATCCTTCTAGCTCAGTAATGAAGTCACACCTGAGGTTCACCCTTCAGTCAAAGATTACACAGGCCCATGAAACAAAACGAGACTAAAGGGGCACACCAGCCCGGGGGCAAGGACTAGAAGGCAGGAGGGAACAGGAATACTGGTGATTGGGAACCCAAGGTCAAGAAGGGAGAGTGTTGACATGTCGTGGGGTTGGTAACCAATGTCACAAAACAATACGTGTATTGTTTAATGAGAAGCTAGTTTGTTCTATAAACCTTCATCTATATTACAATAATAAAAACAAAAACTCATTTTACCAGTTGCCATGGAGTCAATTAAAAATTTCAGTTTAGCAGACCTGAATATTCAAATTTTATATATCCTCTATATTTATATAATAATGCAGAGATTACAAAGTTAATCCGTATACATTATCCTACTTTCTCTTCACTGAGAATAAAGTCCAAGGATGAAAATGAGGGTCTGAGAAGTTTCAAAGTTTGGCCAAATTCATACCACTCCAATTGGAATTGGAGCCCAGGACTTCTACAAAGTCATAAAGCAATCTGTCTATTATACAATATCACCTCTTATGCATTGTATTATTAAATATAACTCTGACTTTCCATGTCATACTATTGAATGTATTGTTAAGTATGTTATTAGAGAAGGAAAGAAAGAAATACTCTCTATGCCAAAATCTGATTGACTGAATTATGAGGGAGAATTGAAATGTAAACTCACAGTAGAAGTTCAGTACTCGTCCCTGGGTTAGTCCAGCAGACTAATTTAGTTAAAGGAAATTGTGTTATTCAGTTGTTATTGATTTACATTAAATAGTTCATCTCCAGGGGACCATATTCTTCTTAAATTGTTTTATGAATCTCTAAATTGTATAAACATTGATCTGGAATATTTAGCTTTGTTTCCTATTAAAAAAAGGTAGGTATCTGTGAGGTTTCTTTTAGTCATCTCTGTTCACTTAAAGCCAGAAAGTAAAGAAGGCAGGCTCCATAAAATCAGCTGTTATTCGTTATCTCCAGCTTAGAGAAGTGCCTGGAAATAGTAGGTGCTCAAGAAATGTGTTTAATGAATCAGTATTCATATTTTTATTAAAAAGCAGGGCTGGTATTCATATAAGCCTCTCCTTACTCTAAGGAACATTGTTCATAATATTTTATCATATTTTTATGTCTACTTTAACTTAACCCATAGACTGGAGTATTATGCTGTAAGAATACAGATAAGTCTTTTTTTTTTTAATTTAATTAAACTGAAACCTGGTTCGTCTGATTCTAAATATATGAAAGCAATATAAAGCGTGTTTCCAGGAAAGAAATGGATTTTCCTAGACTTTCTGCTGTTTCTTAGTTTAGAAAGGAAAAAAAAAGTAGGACTGAAGAGAAAAATAACATGTACCTTTTTAAAAGGAGAGGCTAAGCAGTTGACCCTTTGCTGAAATGGTCAAAAATAAATGTAGCTTGACGGCAAAAATTATTCCAGCCAAATTGAAATCCATGTCTACCTCCTTGTAGGTAAGTTTCTTTTTACAGAGAGAAGTTAATACTGGGGTATATGACCATTTCAGTCATTCGAGTATAAACTAGGAAAGGTTTCCTCATTTGCAACCGTAGTTAATTTTTTACGACTTGTTCCTTTCTTTCTCCGAGTGGTAATCAGAAGAATGTTTATTGGTGGCTTATTTTTTTAATTCATTGAACATTTTTACTTTTTCTATGCCACTTTCCTTTTCAGAGATGGAATCAAAATATTTAATTTTCCTAAAACATATAAATAAAATCTCTTGTAGTCACACTGCATAAAATCTTACCATTCAGCAAACTTCACTGTTGTGCATGTTTTCCCCTTTACTTCACACAACTCATGTGGCTTTTCTTTCTTTCTTTTTCTTTTTGGTTCATTCATGTGACCTCTTATTATATCCATCATTCCATTTTTCTTTCCTATTAGAGTGAAATTGGACACAGCCCTCCTCCTGCCTACACCCCTATGTCAGGAGTAAGTATTTCACAATCAACATTCATCTTTTAGTAGTTCTGGTCTTTGCTTCCATGTTTCCTCTCTCTCATCTCCCCATAATGTCCTCATTTTGCCTTTGCCAACAGTGAGTTAAGAATTTGAGATTGTGTAGCTGCCTTTGTAGATGTGTTTTACCTCTGTGGATAATCCAAAGTTGAGATATCATGCATCAACAGTAGCTTTCAAGTTTTATCTAACCAAGCTCCTAAATTATGCTGCTGGCTGTGGAGTTATCTTTACTCCCATGATTATAAATCCTGTGGTAGAAAGAATCTCAGTGATGATTCTCTAGTTAGGTACTAGAGATTCAAAATCATAGTAACCACAGAACGGAAGTCAGTAAGGAAATAACATTCAAAGTGTGTCACTCCACTTCTGTTCTTAATGCCAGCTGCCTACAATTAATGACACTGCCATTTGTCATGAAAATTCACTTTAAATGTTATGTCATAAATAGGCAATTGTTGAAAAAAGACATGAAATACTTTTCATTAGCCCATATTTTAGTTGGTTAGTAAAATGAAATTTTATATATGTATATATGTATAAGTGTATATATATATATATATATATATATATCTCCAAATTATAGTCCTGTGATATACCCTTCAAGAAAAATCAGGTGTTTCTATTCTGTGTCTCAGCTCATTAGACATTGAAAGAAAACAACCAATAAAAATTATGACTTTTCTCTGAAAGACAAGCTTTAACATCCCTTGGATTATTAACATGTATCTTTTACATTTGTTCCTAACAACACCTTCCTCCAAATGTGTTTCTACTATTTACAGAACCAGTTCGTATACCGAGATGGGGGCTTTGCTCCAGAACAAGGAGTGTCCGTGCCATACAGAGCCACGACTAGCACAATCCCAGAAGCTCCAGTGACTCAGGGTGCTACAGCTGAGATTTTTGATGACTCCTGCTGTAATGGCACCCTGCGTAAGCCAGTGGCATCCCATGTCCAAGAGGACAGCAGCACCCAGAGGTACAGCGCTGACCCTACAGTGTTTGCCCCAGAACGGAGCCCACGAGGAGAGCTGGATGAAGAAGGTTACATGACTCCTATGCGAGACAAACCCAAACAAGGTACAATCAGAATATTACGAACTGATTGCCAGGCAACATTAACTTCCATCAAAATTAGCCAAGTGTAAAAGGAAATTGCCAAACACTCAGACCTATGTAATGTCTATGACACAGAAAAGGCCAAGGCCCTGCTCTTCAAAGTATCATCCCGAAATCAGCAGCATCCTCATTATCTAGGGGCCTCTTAAAAATCAGAATCTCAGACGCCACCTGAATCAGAATCTCAATTTTAACAAGACTCCCAGGTGATTTGTATGTACCAAGTTTGAGAAGCACTGATCTAGACATATTTTTATTGTAATATTTGAATGAGGTAGCTTATCAGAAGCTCTCAGGATCATTGCCTTATTGAACTTACTGTGGAGATCATAAAAACTGGCTTTGTTTACAAATGTGTCCAAAGCTTTTGATGGTACCAGTAATGATTTGATTGATCCATTAAAATGGTGTCATTTACATGACCTAGTTTATTCTGGAAAACTATGAGTTCTTGTAGGACATGTGGAAATCCTGGCAGCATAGTGGTTAAGAGCTACGACTGCTAACCAAAAAGTTTGAATCCACCAGGTGCTCCCTGGAAACCCTATGGGGCAGTTCTACTCTGTCCTTTAGGGTTGCTATGAGTCAGAATTGACTGGATGGCAACAAGTGTTTTTTTGTTTTTTTTGTTTACCAGGTCTGACACATTTCAAAAATTAAAATTCTGACCTCTGAGTGTGTATGTATACTTCTATGTATAACATCAAGTCTTGAAAATATTAATGGTTTGTGCTTTTACAAAGTACAACAATGATCCATAGTAGAAATGTTAAACACCCCATTAATGTTTCACCTTTGAAAGAAAATCTCTTTCCTTCTATGTTAACAACATCATTAAATGAAGGTTGATGTTTAAGTGTTATTAAAAAATGATGATCATGTCTCTCAGAGTCTTTGGTGTCAACAGTGGACTATATTTTAAGACTTTGTAAAAGGGCCTGTTAATGTCATTTTATATATGGTTATCTTCACTTTTATAAAATGTAATTTAGGGACCACTATGGCGTAGTGGTTAAGAGTTCAGGTTGCTAAGCAAAAGGTTGGCAGTTCGAATCCACCAGCGGGTCCTTGAAAACCCTATGGGGCAGTTCTGCTCTGTCCTGTAGGGTCGCTATGAGTCAGAATCCACTTGACGGCAACGGGTTTGTTTTGTTTTAGAATTACATATATAAGTAACCTATTAAGATATATCTGCTAGATGTATGTAAGCTAGGAGCCCCAGTTGCACAATGGTTAAGCCCTTGGCTGCTAACCAAAAGGTCAGTGGTTCGAACTCACCAGTGGCTCCATGGGAGAAAAGACCTGGCCATCTGCTCCTGTAAAGATTACAGCCTAGGAAAGCCTATGGAGCAGTTCTACTCTGTCCTGTAGAGTCACTATGAGTTGGAATCGACTCGACAGCACACAACAGCAGAGGTATGTAAAAGTTTAAATGTAATGAAGAGTTGGATGTTTATAGTGGCTCAGTAATAGCACAAATGTAGGTTTTGAAAAGATTTGGCAGATCCCCTGAATACAGAATCCTCTCTGGAAATATTTTCCACTCAACCAAAAAGTGAAGTTTATTTCTTCATCTCTAACTGAATATCTGTACAAGTTGGCGTCAAGTCAATAGATAAGTACATTGTGTTGAGAAAATGTAAGATAAGCCCTCTAAGAGAAAGGCAAGTTAGTCTAAATAGACTCTCTGTAGAGCACCTCCAGATTTTATCTCTGAATATTAAGAGACTCAAGTTCCCGTCAAAGGAAGTCTAGCCTAGTCCTCAAACAGTATAGAATTTTAGTATAGACATATACATTAGACATAGATGTGTAATAACTTTCTCAACTATTCTGAATCTGGCATTCTACACTGATTCTAGACCTGGCCCCTTGGACCATGGCAAATCTGAGCATTTGTGATGATTCTTCAGCTGTTTTAGAGTATATGTAGTAGAACCACCTTCAGTCACACCTCTACTTTATAAAACTGGGTGACCTAGTTGTCATACATATAGATAGAAGAAGCACTTAATGGTTGACCAAAAGAAAACTACAAACTTCTCTTCAGCTTTTGTCACATACATACAGAGTGACTAAAAGGTTTAATGAATAAAGCATTCAGAGATGTTTTAAGTTTTTTTGCTTTTGTTTTTATTTTAAGAAATACTGAAATCTTAGCCAATCTTTAAAAAAACTCAAGAAAGACTAAGAGTGGTCAGTATTTTGTCAGGAATCTGGAAAGAAATATCAAATGCTGGCTCCTTGTAAGTTCTTTCATATATTTATCTTAAAATGACAATGGATTTGAGATCTTTAAAAATTAAAAAAAAAATGCTAGTGAATGTAAAGTTCACCCTACTTTTATAGGGACAATAATGAAACAGTACAGCAGAACAAGATTACTCAATACGAGTTAAAAGACCTAAGTTCTAGTACAACACTAAGTGTATCCTGCATGTATCATGTAGTCTCAGTTTTCTCTCTCTAAAACTGGAAAAATAAGGCCTTCACTTCCCTTTGCACAGCGTTGTTGTGAGGATGAAATGATAGTACCTTGAAAATTGCTTGACTGTAATTCATGTGTATGATAAGGAATATTCATTACTGTCTTTTGAATTAGACATGACACTAAGTATTTAACTATATCCAGTATGCCTGTATCCAGGGGAAAATAACCTTGGGCTGTTTCAGAACGGTGGAATCTTGACAAAAAATTGTGTCCTCTCCATGCTTCAGCTCCAAATTAGGAATAGCTTAAGTCTCATTTTTGTGTCTATGGTAAAATAGAGGACAAAAAAGGGTATGTAGTAAATTATAGAAAAGAAGTGGGTTAACATTGAGGATGAAAGCATTAACTAGTGGCAGCATTTTTTTTAATTCTAGGCCAATACCTTTGCTCACTGAATTTATTAAGTTGAACTATGTAAAATACTACTGTTTGATTGGTTTCACCCCATTGTTGTTGTGTGCCATCAAGTCCATTCCGATTCATAGGGACCCTACGAGACAGAGTAGAACTGCTCCATAGGGTTTCCTAAGCTGCAGTCTTTATGGGGGCAGATAGCCAGGTCTTTTCTCCCACAGAGCGGCTGGTAGGTTTGAACCACCAATCTTTTGCTTAACAGCTGAGTACTTAACCACTGTGCCACCAGGACTCCCGGTTTCAAACAAGAAGTTTGCTATTTTATAATTATGTTTAGCCATTGGAAGTTGTTGTTGTTAGGTGCCATCAAGTCGATTTTTGACTGATAGTGACCCCATATGACAGAGTAGAATTGCCCTATAGGGTTTTCTAGGCTGTTATCTTTATTGGAGCATATCACCAGATCTTTTCCCCGCAGAGCCGCTGGGTGGATTTGAACTGCCAAACTTGCAGTTACCAGTCGAGTCCTTAGCTGTTGCACCACCAGGGCTCCTTCCATTGGAAATAAATGAATATAATTACGCTTAATTTTAAAGCGTATGTATTGTCAAGCAAGGAGCTCTGGTGGCACAGTGGTTAAGTGTTCAGCTGCTAACTGAGAGGTCGATGGTTTGAACCCACCAGCTGCTCTGAGGGAGAAAGATGTGGCAGTCCGTTTCTGTAAAGATTACAGCCTTGGAAACCCTATGGAGCAGTTCTACTCAGTCCTGTAGGGCTGCTATGAAACGGAATCCACTCGACGGCAATAGGTTTTGGTTGGGTATTGTCAAGCAAGTCAACTAGAGACATCTTAGGTATCTATCAGGTTTATTTTATTAGCTGAGTCCTTTTCCTCAGGTGTTTCCTATCCTATGTGGAAAAGTTTTTTGAGGAGCATCTACTATCAAATCCTTTTTACCTGTATAGATATTCACAATAAACCGTATAGACTTAAAAACACTATCCCTTCATCCACTTATTTTGGCATGGAGTTAAGTTATAGATACTTTGATTTTCCACTATCCTTTATAAAACTTCTATTTTTTACATATTTAAAGGCTATTTAACCCTGATAGGTAGTCATATCTTCCAACATAAATTATTGACTTTTAGAAAACAGAAATGTTTAAGCCACTAGTTTTGTATGTATGAGAGAGAAATGCCATTTAAAGAAAGAAAAAACAATCTAGGAGACAGGAACTGATCCTGGTCCTGTTGGTGCCTTGTTTTGTCACTAACATTTTGTCTCACTTACTCCTTTTCATATGGATATAATAATCTACAAAATTGCTTTTGTGAGAATTATTGAAAACAAATCTATGGCTTTGATTATTTTGGAGAGGGAAAAAAACTAACTCTTCTGTATAACCATGGGCTGATGAGCATTTTCCAGAAAGTAACTGTTAAATGGTATGTTTGTATTTCTTCAGAATACTTGAACCCTGTGGAGGAGAATCCTTTTGTTTCTCGGAGGAAAAATGGCGACCTTCAAGCACTGGATAATCCTGAATACCACAATGCTTCCAATGGTCTACCCAAGGCAGAGGATGAGTATGTGAATGAGCCACTGTACCTCAACACCTTTGCCAATGCCCTGGGGAATGCCGAATACCTGAAGAACAACATACTGTCTGTGCCAGACAAGGCCAAGAAAGCTTTCGACAACCCTGACTACTGGAACCACAGCCTGCCGCCTCGGAGCACCCTTCAGCACCCAGACTACCTGCAGGAGTACAGCACAAAATATTTTTATAAACAGAATGGACGAATCCGGCCTATTGTGGCAGAGAATCCTGAATACCTCTCTGAGTTCTCACTGAAGCCAGGCACAGTGCTGCCTCCCCCACCCTACAGACACCGAAACACTGTGGTGTAAGCCCAGCAGTGGTTTTAATTAGGGAGGAGAGACATGCCCACTCCAATTTCCCTACCCTCTGTCTTTCTTTTGTGGTCTTCCTTCTACTCCTAAGGCCAGTAGTTTTGACACTTCCCAATGGAAGGTATAAAGATGCAATGGTTGTTATGTGCTTTTCTAACTTGAATTTTAGAAGGAAGGACTAGAAGAGAAAGACAACAGGAACCACACTGTTTCTTCATTTCACTGCATGGGTTTGTCAGGAGGATGGAACAGCTGCAGAAGGACTAGCAAATTTAAGGCAACACTACCTGCTATGAAGGAGCCCTGGTGGCACAGTGGTTAAGAGCTTGGCTGTTAACCAAAAGGTCGGCAGCTTCAATCCACCAGCCGCTCCTTGGAAACCCTATGGGGCAGTTCTACTCTGTCCTGTAGGGTCACTATGAGTCAAAATCGACTCAACGGCAATGGGTTTTTTAACCTACTGTCAAGCTAATTTTCTTCTTCTTTCTTTCCCTTTGTTTGTTTCTTTTTTTTTTTTTAAAGGTCATGGTTTCTGTTCCTACCCATAAGAACTAATGTGTGCATATTCAGCATCCCTGGAAATCATTATGAAGTTTCCATTAGAACAGAAGGATAACCTTTTTTTATCATGTAAGATAGTAACTGAGATTGAGAATCCAATTTCTTTCTCCAACAGTTTCTACCCTGGCAAGTAAGAATGGCCACCCCAGCTTTCATATTTTTTGAATCTTCATCAAAGGACTTACTAGTAATTAAGTTTTGGGGATTTTTTTTTTTTTTTTTTTTTTTTGCTTTGGCCTGTCCATTTATATTAGTTTCTCCCCTATTTTTGGCTTTAATTTCTAGTTGCAAACATTTTTACATCAAAGCTTCTTATACGTTGATATAAATTGACAGATTTAAATAAAACATACTGTAATATGATGAAAAAGCCAATATTATAAGCATACAGTCTTTAAAATTAGAAGGGGAGGCCAAGATATTAAATGCAACATCAAATATAGCTTTCATGCTTTACACTATTGAGTATGTACCCCACCCCAATTGTTTTCATTCTTTAACATTTTTTCCTCCTTCAAAAATGATCGTACTTGATAGGCAGTTGGTAATCTTAAGCGTAGAAGGGAAACTAAGAGACAGTTCTATGTGGTTCATGAAAACTACTGACACTTTCAGGAGGTCCAATGGGGAATCCATTGAGCCAGAAGGAACACACTGGATTGGGTATGTCTACCTGGCAGATACTCAGAAATGTAGTTTGCACTTAAACTATAATTTTATTTGTTCTCTTTCTTAACTCTCTTTTGGATTTTGAATGAAGCAATATGGAAGCTACCAGCAAATTAACTAATTTAAGTACATTTTCAAAAAGAGCTATAATAAAGACTGTGAAATGCCAAACCAAGAAAGTTAGGACTTTCGAACAGTATCCAGGGATTGTGAGGAAAGGGCCAGCACATTATCTACATGTGACATCACAGTTGCAACTCAAGGAAAGTTGTCCAGTTTGTACACTCCACATGAAGGATGCGAATAAGAATTGGATTGAATTCCATGGAATTTGTAGTATGAGGATTCTGTTTATATTAAGTAGAAGATAATGCTTTGCACGTTAATTGGTACAATAAAAAGAAAAACACATACATTCACAGCTCATAGATAGGTCCTCGGGTCTAAAGTTGTAAATAAACATGAAGAAACTTCTCATGCAATTATTTTAATATCCAACATACTAATCTTTTGATTCTTGGTATAATTCATTTTTTCAGATACAGCATCCTAGTTCAAGACCAACTTTATTATGTATCATTGTAAAATAATATCTACTGAGATAAAATTAAGTGATGGGCACCATTGGCAGGGATGAGTCTGCAGAAAAAGGGAACCTCACATCAGTAATTAGGAAAATTAGACATAAGTCTCTCTTTTCTAGGTAATCCTGCCCCACGTCATTTGGATTTTTAAAAATATTTCTAAAGTTAAAGTGTTGGGATCAAATTAGAATCTATACCTAAAAGAAAACAATTGGATTAAAAATTTCCATTGATAAAGCAGAGAAAATTTAAAGGAAAAAAAAAATTCAAGGAAGAAAAGCTAGGCTTCTGCCTGTTTTAAAAAAGTAAATCCATTCAACTCCCTTGTTTATTCAATCAATATTTATTTTGAGTCTACTCAAAGGCTTGCATAATGTCGGGAACACCCAGGTAAATACAGTATCACCCCGACTTCAAAATTTTACAGTCTAGGAGATTTATTTGGAATGATATTTGAATTTCTCCATGAGTTCCTGGAATCAGATTGCAGAGAGTATTTTGTGAGTGGCTCTCATAAAATCAGTTGTTTGGCAAGAGATCTCCTGTGAACTCATTTGGGAAGTGAATGAAACGTTCTTCAAGTGACTAAGTTGACAAATAGAGTAGTTTCAATGTTTTTATCCAAACACAAACTAGTCTAGAAGGATATTGCAACACTGGCTAATTGGCCTATATGGAGTTTAACTTCATTGTTAAATCAAAAGCAGATGGTGGTCTTCAGTCAAGAACCTTGGAAGGTTTAGGAGAGATCTCTAGAAAGCCATAAGGCAAGCCTAACAACTCAGAGTTCTCCTTAGGGGGGGATTATCCAATAGGCAAGCTAGGCATGGTGCTTACCTTGCTTACCAGATCATCTGTAGTGAACAATTTCACATTTTTTGCTACATCAAGATTCTGCTTCTAGGTATGGCTGGCATCTATCTCTCTCCACCCCGCAGCACCTTCCTATGGAATCAAATCTTTTCAAATTTATAATCCCTGACAGGGGCAGATGAGCCATTAAGCAAGTAAGCACGGATATATTGTGCTTACTTACTAATTTGTAGTGAGCAATTCACATGAGCAATTACACATGGGCAGTTTCACATCTTTGATGTAGTGAAATTGTTTCATCTTGGGGAACCCTATTTTCAGGCATGGAAAAACTGTATGGCTAACTGATTGTTGAAGAAGTAGTACTTAGATAGTTGAGAAGAGATGCCCTCAAACCAGGTTAGACCCAAAACCACAAAGCATCAGGCACCACAAAGAGGTGTTTGGATTACTGAGCATCTCTTGCTTCTCCAGATAATATTGATGGCATAGGTTAGAATGAGAGTTCTTTGTCCAGTAACATTCTTGAAAATATCATGAAAAACTACGCCAAACTCAAACTATATCAAAAGGTACAAAAGAAAAACGAGATTCTTTCTTAGTAGATCAGGAAGAATGATTGATCTTCTGAAACTTGAGAGAAGAAACAGTGTTCTTCTGAGTGTTATAGTGTGTGTGGTAATACCTTCTCAAGGAAAGATGGCATGAAGTATGTGCATATTTCCAGTGCTGAGGAGACACACACAGAGGGACCCTGAGGTTCGGCTGCTAGATGGAAAGACTGTCAACCTGCTTCTTCAAGTGTCAAAAGTGAAAAGAAAAGAAATGATTAAGCCTGACAGGGAAGGATGTAAATACAAGTTTTTCTAGAGCTATCTAACCTTTATTTTGAAACTTGAATTATTCATCCATTTGTAATTGTTGATTATTTAACTAGTATATATAGTTCATAAGGTAATAGAGAAGGTGATCATGAACGCATGTATATAACTGGGCAGAACTGTGATAATGCTGTAAGAAGTAGATCTAGTTATCAAATGTTAAATGATTTTAATATTGTTAAATAAATCAAAATAGAAAGCTAACAATAAAATATAATGTAACAAACTAAAACGCAGGGTATAAAAAAGTAGGATGGGTTTTTGCATAGTAAAAAAATAAGTTTGCCATTTAAAATTGTTCTTTGTTAGGTTTAGCTTAAAAAAAGGCATGTGATGAGCTGGTTCCACTTTTGAAAATGATTTTAAGTATTTCAATTAATTTTTTTTCTCATTCTCTTTTCCTTTATAATTTTTAAAATGCATTAATGTAAGGAGTTTTTTTAAGTTTGTTTGCAAACACCACTTTGTGGAGTTTAACAGTCTGTTATGTTATCTATGACTTTAAGTAAGAGGTCTTCAAAGTGGAGCAAAGAAAACAGAACACAAAAAACGTTCTGTTACCTTATGCAGAGACAAATGAGTGTTGCCATTTAGTAAGCAAACAAAATACATTTAATTTGTGACGTCTCATTTATTTTTCCACAATCCTCTTCCAACCTCCTAAAACAAAAACAGGGAATTGGTAAACAACATTCTGATAAATAAATGCTAAACCAAGCACTTCAAACAGCTGTATTTCTATTAGCTTGGACTCTACTTACTAGACTGATGATTTGCAATGGTGCAAATGAGATATCCAGGTGTACACACTTCTAGTTATTAAAAAGCCAGACTCATTAACTTTTGTTTCTGCTATGGGCAGAGAATCCTGCTGTCCCTCTCTTTGTGTACATGAACTTTGGTGTGGATCAGTTTGAAGGACAGCCTTGTACGTACCCATGTAGACCCGAAAATGCAGACTGGTGTCTCCTGGCTGGCATTTGCTTAAGAATGAACGATGTTAGACTTATATGGATCAGGTGTGATTTTAAATGGTCAGTATCAGTGGAGACCTTAATATTACTGATATTACAATGGGGCCAGCTTTTTTAAGTCTGGGTAGAATTATTAACAATTTTTCTGATCTCAGAGCTGCCTTTGTAAGCATCATTCTCTCTGCAGTTACAAACAGGAAGCCTGTTGTATGTGCTGTGTCATGCCAGGAACCCTTGTGTTTTTATGGACAAACGTCTTTTAACGCCACAGCTGCTTTCTTCTTTTCAGTAAAAGAAAAGTCACTCTAAAATAGAAATTGCACACTCTGCTCAAGTCACACTGATTTTGTAGAGGTGCCAAAATGTAGGACATGTCACTTTCGCAGACCCCTGCCTCACCTCATCTCGGCCAGGTGATATTTTGGGCAGAAGAAAACGTTTCTATAGTCACGAGCTGAGAAGATTCTAAGCCCCAATTTTATGGGGGTATTCCCATGCTTCTCCGGGAAAACACTGCTTGAAATCAGCTTTGCGAATAAATGATTACTTGTTAGGGCTCACAGAAAAATTTATTTCTCTCTGGACCTTAGAGAAAAATACCACCCTTTCTTCTTTTCCTATTGGCACAACTACCCCTATTCTCTTCACTTTTCTGCCACCTGAGTTCAAAGTGACCCTCCCAAAGCTGTACCTCTCCTTAAGCCATAGTGGATCTCTGAGGTCCCATACCCTGCTTTGTGAAATACTGAAGTAACTTCTGCCCTCAAATGTCTGATTTTTCCATAAAATGACCTAGCAGTATGGACATTGCTTAAATTATTTCTCAAATAAATAACTGCACAAAGAATACTTTATGATGTTTAAATTATGTTTTCCCATAAAGATAGATTCTTACTATGTTTATCTCTGTAGGAATTTGAGATGAGTCAACCTTGCAATGAATCTTGAAACTGACATGTGCACATAACCTTTGGTAGGTCTTACATTTAATCTTTCCATGCAGGCTGTATCTGCAACAGAGAAGTTAGTTTTGACAAAAAAATTACCTTACTTACTTTCTTCGTGTTATTTTATTCCTAATATCTAATATTTTACAGCTTCTGTAATTCCACCCCCCCGCCACATGAGGAGTCTTATAAAGGTGAAGGCTGTCCAGCTTTGAGAACCATCAGTAATTATTTTTTGGATCATTCATCCATCTAACAAATATGAAATAAGTGTAGTTTTACTGTAATGAAAATCCATGTTGTTTAATAAGATGTCATTCTTTCCCTACTCTTACTCTTTTAAGGACATTTTTCTTTTAATGCTCTCATGAGTTTTACTCGTATCATGAGAAGTGGTTATATTTGTACAGATATACAAATATAGGAAAACAAAGTTTCATACCTGTAGGCAATAGTCTAACTTGTCCAAACCACTTTGCCTTTAATGCTATTTTTGTCCATAATGTGTAGATGTTTCCCCCAGGCCTATAGCCCTTCTGAAGGAAAACAAATCATATCTCCTATACATTGACATAAACCTGGTTTTCGAGCATCATTTCCAGATTTTTTCAATTAATGAGGGGATTGTACCTTTTCCCTTAATGCGAGAATCATTTTCCTGTATATTTCTGGATCTCTCAGGGGCTGGGAGGGGGGAATGAGGGACTACAACCATAGCACTCCAAGAACCCTTTGGGAATTACTACAGTAATCAACTACGAAAGTAATTTTCTAAATGTAGATATGTAAGCTCTTCTTTTAAAGTAAGGTACTTTGAAATATGTAGCATAAGGTGGTACTGCTGTTAAATGGGTCGATTATTAAACTGAGCAGCTGTGTGAGGGCAGCTAACTTTGAATGCACATCTCACTGGCTAATGTGTCTACATCTCATGTTGTGAGCACAAGAGGCTTAGATTGCTGCATGTTGAAACTACATTTTCATGTGGTATGACTAATCGTTCATCTCTTTCTTGAGCACCATGATAACAAGATCAAATGAAAATGAGATCAACTTGCAAGACAATACAAACACACACGCATACAATAAGTCACGTTAAACTTTCTCTGAAACACTCATCTCATACACACAGCAAAGTAGTTTATGAAGACCAGTTCAGATGTTACAGGGAGACACTCTGCTGAAAAGGCAGAGGCTTAAGGTATTACATACATTCGTATTCATTTCCTAATGTTCTCAACTAGTAAACAGAAACAAGCCCTCGCTCTTGTGAAGTATCTTCAAAGGACACGGGTTCAAAAATATCTTGCTGGTAAGCCATTGATGTTTCATTTGAATCCCAGTGTTCAAAGTTAGCTGCCTTTTTGAAATAAACAAAAATACTACTGTATGTTTGAAAATGTGAATAGTATTTTTATAGCTTGTTAAAGACATGGCTAGTTGCATTTGTAAATAAGGATACTGTTGCTTTGATTTTCTTTTGTGGACAACTTTGGAACATAATTGTCTTTAGGATTGATTTGTATATAAGTAATTGGCTTGTGATTGTTTCTTTTTGGTTGGGAATTACCATTTTGACATTACTTGTGATTCTGTGTTCAGCACTATTGTGATGTGTTCGACCTCTGCACTCGCTTACACAATAGGATATGCCAGTTGTGTGTGGTATAATGTTATTTTAATTTTTTTCTATTTTATCTATGAAGGAATACACACTTAACGCATACTAACTTTTTTAATGTTACATATATTTTTAGTATAATTCCCCTTATTCTTTCTTGTCCTCCTAGCCTTCCCCTCATTCTCCTTTCCTTCCCCCAACTTCTGTTATTTAAGAATGAGGGAGAAACAGTATTTTAAATCTGTGTAATTAGGCTTTTTCAGTTCTCAAGGATCCTCTTTTGGCTCTTGGGACAGAATTAATTGTACCTGTACAAGGCAATTGTAGAATGCGACCTGCTTTGTCTCATTCCATACTGATCACCCCAGCTGAACAATTTGAAAACTGTTCTGCCTTTTTGTTACATGAATCTGTCAGAAATATATTTTTAATTTAATATAAATGAAATTCAATAAAATATGAAACAAATGTTCTGTGTCCGAAATTTGTCATAAGAAAAAACAGTTGGGGAAGAGGAAAATTTGTTCTAGAATTATTCTGAAAATGTAAGGATGGGCTTGTTTTTGTCCATATTTGTGAATTTCATTAATTATTCCTCAAGCTCAAGGGAATCCTTTTGCTGTTTGCAATGTGATATATTCCCTTTGTCTATTTCCATCTATCACACATGTCTATTGAAATGGGCAGATTTGCTCATCTGTGCAGACTATGCTTAATTAACTTTGGTTAGTTTATTTCTTTGGGAATAAGGCCATATGACCCTGGTGGCTCAGTGGCTAAGAGCTTGGCTGCTAACCAAAAGGTCGGAGGTTGAATCCACCAGGTGCTCCTTGGGAACCCTATGGGGCAGTTCTACTGTGTTCTACAGTGTCACTATGAGTCAGAATAGACTCCACGGCAACAGGTTTGGTTTTGGTTTACATATAATATTTGTAGGTTGTATCCAAATAATGAGGAGCTCTGGTGGCGCAGTGGTTAAAGGACTCAGCCACTAACCGAAAGGTCAGCAGTTCAAACCTACCAGCTGTTCCACGGGAGAAAGATGTGGCAGTCTGCTTTTGTAAAGATTTACAGTGTTGGAAAACCTATGGGGCAGTTCTACTCTGTTCTATAAGGTCACTATGAGTTGGAATTGACTCAATGGCAATGGGTTTTGGGGTTGGATCCAAATAACATTAATATTTTTATGATCTTTTTTTCTTTATGGCGTTATGATTGTTTACAAAAATGGTTCCTGGTAAATCTTTTATTATGAAGAATATCACATGTTAACCACTCACTCACTTGAAGTACGGGAGGAAGAATGGGACCATACATGGTCGATCAGCTGACTAGTGACTTAAGACAAGCTCAAGGAAAGGTTTGAAAAGTTTCAGAGACATCAATGACATGTACCAGGTCCACTGTCAACAATTCCTTATTTCAACTTTTCTATATATTTTAAATATTACTTATTACTCCTTCATGCTACAAAGTGCAAGAATTTTAAGATTCTAATGATTTCCCATTAGAGATTCTGTCAACTCTTTCAAATTAGTATGGTTGCTTGATTACATATGATATCAACAAGTCCTGGGTAGTAATTGTATTTTCAACATAATATACTAGAGTAAGTTCTGTTAAACTTGTTCAGTTATGGGATTTTAGTGATCAAGTTTATCACACCTCTTCCTTTTTGCATGGCCATGTACACTTGCCCTTCTGCACATCTGCTTTTCTATGGATGCTTGGAACCGTTCATATGAGATTGTTGTTGTTGCTAATTTTCAGGGTGAGATATGTCAAAGTACTATACATTTTAAGCCACTGATAGACTGAGAAAGAAGGAGAAAGAACCTGTGTTCCCAATGCTTAAGGTGTGGTCGTATTTTTCAGTAGCACCATGTTAGTCCATAGACCATGTTAGTTCATAGAGGTTGTAATACCTATTGATTACATAACACCCAGACTGCTAATCAAAAGTTTGGATGTCTTAATCCACCCAGAGGTGTCTCAGAAGAAAGGCCTGGTGATCTTCTTCTGAAAAACCAGCCACTGAAAACCCTATAGAGCACAATTCTACTCTAACACATGATTTTGTCATGAGTCAGAATCAACTCAACAGCAACTGGCTTACAATGTAAAACTTACTCTGCATAAGATGGTTCTTTGGCTCTCTACATTCTTTTGTGATAGCTATTATTTGAATTTTCAACTGCCTCATATGCATGTGAAAGCTGGACAATGAATAAGGAAGGCCAAAGAAGAATAGATGTCTTTGAGTTGTGGTGTTGGCAAAGAATATTGAATATACCATGGACTTCTAGAAGAACAAACAAATCTATCTTGGAAGAAGTACAGCCAGGATGCTTCTTAGAAATGAAGATGGCAAGACTTAGTCTCACACACTTTGAACATGTTATCATGAGGGACCAGTCCCTGAAGAAGGACATTATGATTGGTAAAGTAGAGGGTCATTGAAAAAGAGGAAGACCCCCAACAAGGTGGATTGACACAGTGGCTGCAACAATGGGCTCAAACATAGCAATGATTGTGAGGATGGTACAAGACCACGCAGTATTTCATTCTGTTGTACAAAGGGTTGCTTTGAGTTGGAACCAACCTGATGGCACCTAACAACAACAACAATTATTTGAATCATCCTGGTCATCCGGACAAGGAAAATAAGACTAAAATAACAAATCTAGAGTCATGCAAACATTACTAAGTGGGTGTAACTCACCCTCAAAGCTGCATCTTCTGACTTACATAGCTTTCTTCTCTCTATTTTCGCTAACCACTTCTTTTTCTCCCTCTGCTAATGAGGCACCTCATTCTGATAGGAGCATACGTTATGCTGGCACATTGGCCCAGCTCAAGACCACAAGTTGTCTTCATTAGTCTCTTGACAACTGCTTTTCTGATACAACTTGAAAACTTCACTCCACCTCTTCAAACTACTTAGGGACAACTAAACTACAGTGGAGAATCAAGTTCCTTTCATTCAAGCAAAATAAGTGCAACATAAGCACAAATAAAAAGATTTTTTAAGAATGATCATGTGGAGAACCTACAGAATGTGTCCCTTTCTCATGGTGTTATCAACATGCTTTAGAAAGGCATCAACTGTCCCAGATACATATCAGAGAATAGTCTAGATAACTACACGTACCTCGAGTAGTAGTATTACTTACAGTAAGGTTAACAAAGGCGAAACCTCACATGAAGTATCTAATTTACAAATGAGTTAGCTAATTTTCTAGGGTTATCTATGTGCTAAATGGCCACTGGAAACTTTTCCTGAAATACAACGTGGATCTGATCCTGATCCAATATCAAAATTTTAATCAAAATGATGATTATAAGAGAGAAAAAAATCATGGAGAAGCGGTGAATTCTATATGGAAATATGAGATTAGAAGCTAAAATGAAAGTCAAAGTTGAAACTCTAGCTACTCACTTCTGCTGTATACTCCAAGATTTCTGAATTCACAATTGTTTAATTTTAAAATCCCTATGGGCATCTCTTTATCTATATATATGTATACACACACACACGCATATGTATATACATATACACATATGCAAGTATATGCATATACAGATTATATAGAAATAATATATTATCTGAGATATTTAAATATCCATTCATATATTGCAGAATTTCATACAGAATCTCTATTTTCAAGCAATTTCACCAGAAGCCCCAAGATGTATATCATACTACACATTACACTCATAAAACTGTAAACTGAGCAGGTGTGTAGTTAGCTAATTGTATTTCCCTCCACAGTATTATCAAGCTGCATGATAAACCATGGAGAGCAAAGCCACTAGACAACCATCTTAACATTAGAAACAGAAGACTGTCACCCAGGTAGCAATTTTAAAGCTATAAACAGAACAATTCACCACAAGATAGCAATCAGGAGACTGTAAACTAAATGGTACACATGAGATATGTGAATATTGAAATACCTGCTCTTGCAAGTTACCCATAGGTTTTGTTTTTTTTTTTTTTAATAGACTTAATTTTTTAGAGAAGTTTTAGGTTTATGGAAAAATTGTGCATGAGGTACAGAGTTCCCATATACCCTTGCCTACTGCACATTGTTGCTCCTGATATTAACATCTTGTATTTCTGTGACACATTGTTACAATTAATGAACCAATACTGATACGTTATTATTAACTGCACTCCATAGTTTACATTAAGGTTCACTCTTTATGTTGTACAGCCCTGCAAGTTTGGACAAATGCTTAATCTCATGTGTCCACCATTACAGTATCATACAGACTAGATAAGTTACTTAAAAGAAAAATGCCTATCTTGCAAATCATTTAATCTGTTTCTACTTCCCTATTTTTCCAAGATAAGCAGTGCTGTACTAAGTAATACCCTAGTTTTTTTGCCTATTTTAGAAACAAAAGATAAACAAAGCTTTCATGCTTTAAAGCCATACTCCATTAGCTGTCCACCCATTTCTATTGCAAGAAGCACATACCTGTCATATAATATACTGAAGATGAAGTCTGAATATCTCATTCCAGTTATCTTAAATGTCTTCTTATCTCATTTTCTTCCATATATTTCAGGGATTTATGAAACCATACTGTTTTCACTCAGTGTGAAATTATTGTATTTGTATAGGTTTCCAACCATTACAACAACAATACAGAAAAGAAAAACTAGACATTGATTGAATGCTTTCCCTATGCCTGGCCCTCTGTTAAGAACTTGGTATACATTGTCTTATTTAATGTTCACAACAATCCTATAAAATGACATTAGTGAAAGAGAAGCAAAATATATGGTGTGGTGGTGAAATGAGTTCTTTCATGTGGCCTTTTGCCTTGGTTCTTTGGAAAAACAGCTTGTGGGATTTTTCCCCTAAACCCTGAGGAGTTACCTTTGCCCTTGTTTCTACCCTAGAGGGTTTGTTACTTTGTCCAGGTTGACTGACATTTTCTGGGTAAACTTTAAATAACTTTACTTTTTTTCTGGCCCTGGGTTGCAGCCTGCCCTGTGATTGGTATGCACCTTGCAGGGATCGGTTGATAGACTATGTAAGTGAGATGAGTTGTAGCCTACTATGGAAATGAAGTGTGTGTGGCCTACCAAGAGGGAATTGGTCAGTTTGTGGCCCTGGTGGGATTGCCATGCCTTGAAATTGACAAGGACTTTGTATATTTAAACAGCTAGCCCAACGGAGGTTTTTCAGACAGAAAGAAGCCAAAAGAGAAGTAGAGAGTGCTGTGGGAGAGATGGCTGGTGTCAGAATTGGCGAAAAGTTCGGAGAGTGGAGGTATGTCTGACCTCCACCTGACAGGGATTACTTCTGGGGTGATCCCAGTCACTATCCCCCTGAAGTTAGACAGGTTCAGGTGATGCCATTACTCCGACTCTCACTATTTTACAGGTACTCTTTCTGAAAGTGGAGCCTTGGTGGTGCAGTGTTTAAGAGCTTGGCTGCTAACTAGAAGGTCTGCAGTTTGAATCCACCAGCCGCTCCTTGGAAACCCTATGGGACAGTTCTAGTCTGTCCTATATGGGCACTGTGAGTTGGAATTGCAACGAGTTTTTTGGTTTTCTCTCTGAAAGTGAAGACACACCTGAATGGTATCTATCTTAGGCTGGATTCTATAGAAAAGCAAAACCAGTGAAGCGTCTATATATGTATACATATATTTATATACAGAGAGAGAGCGATATCAAGGAAATGGCTCACAAGGTTGTAGAGGCTGGAAAGCCCCAAATCCATGGGTCAGGCTGGAATCTTCTCCCAACTCACATAGCTGCAGGGGCTGGTGAACCCAAGATCCAGACTGCAGGGGCTGGTAAACCCAAGATCCAGACTGCAGAGGCTAACGAATCCCAAGACCATCAGGGAGCTGCTAGCTCGAGTCACAAGAAATGGACGTCAGATAAACAGGAGCCAGCTGCAGGATCCAGAGTGAGCAAAAGCCAGTTAGCCCTGCCAGAAGGCCCAACTATATTAGCTGCACGCCACACCCCCAATGAAACTCCTTTTCCACTGATTGGCTATTCACAGCAAATCCCATCATGGAGGTGACCACATTATATCAGATCTCATCATGGAGGTGATTATATATTGTACTACTACCAAACTACACCATAAATGCCAAACCCTGAGAATCATGGCCCAGCCAAGTTGACACACAACCTTAACCATCACAGTATCCCAGGAGGAAAAAAAGATTTTCTAGAACTTGCCTAAATGTCTGAATAGAATTGTGGATTTATCCTTATAGAGGTGATGCTGATGCTGAAACTGTACTGAGTTTGGGTGGGGTAGGGTGGGGAGAAAGATGTCTGGGGAAAAAGGACAGTGACTATACTTAGGTTAATTTGAAAACAATTTTTTTAATTTTTAAAAATTCTTCACATTATAATAAAATGTTATACTTATTCACATTATACATCTATTGAAAGAACATTTTATTATCCTATGCCTTAGATATAACGTGCTACTTTGTAGGGTAATTTTTAAAGCATTTTGCTATTGACAATAGGTACAATTGACTGTTATTGTCGTTGTTAGGTGCCATTGAGTCAGTTCCAACTCATAGTGACCCTATGTACAACAGAACAAAACACTGCCTGGTCCTGCGCATCTTCACAACCTTAGTTATGCTTGAGCCCATTGTTGCAGCCACTGTGTCAGTCCATCTCCTTAAGGGTCTTCCTCTTTTTCAATGACCCTCTACTTTACCAAGCATGATGTTCTTCTCCAGGGACTGGTCCCTCCTGATAACATGTCCAAAGTATATGAGACAAAGTCTCTCCATCCTTGCTTCTAAGGAACATTCTGGCTGTACTTCTTCCTATACAGATTTGTTCATTCTTTTGGCAGTTCATGGTGTATGCAGTATTCTTCATCAACACCATTATTCAAAGGCATCAGTTCTTCTTCAGTCTTTATTATTCATTGTGTAGCTTTCACATGCATAGTAGGTGATTGAAAACCCCAAGGCTTGGGTCAGGAGAACCTTACTCTTCACGGTGACATCTTTGCTTTTTAACACTTTAAAGTGGTCTTTTGCAGCAGATTTGCCCAATGCAAAGAATCCTTTGATTTCTTGACTGCTGCTTCTTTGGGTGTGGATTGTGGATTCAAGTAAATTGAAATCCTCTACAACTTCAATTTTTTCTCCATTTATCATGATGTTGCTTATTGGCCCAGTTGTGAGGATTTTTGTTTTCTTTATGTTGAGGTGTAATCCATACTGAAGGCTGTAGTCTTTGATCTTCATCAGTAAGTGCTTCAAGTCCT
>NW_004443977.1:2200464-2226172 GCF_000243295.1 Trichechus manatus latirostris | reverse complement strand
TATGTTGAGGTGTAATCCATACTGAAGGCTGTAGTCTTTGATCTTCATCAGTAAGTGCTTCAAGTCCTCTTCACTTTCAGCAAGAAAGGTTGTGCATTTGCGTAACGCAGGTTGTTAATGATTTTTCCTCTAATCCTGATGGCTCGTTCTTCTTCATACAGTCCAGCTTCTCAGATTATTTGCTCAGCATACAGATTCAATAGGTATGGTGAAAGGATACAACCCCGATGCACACCTTTCCTGGCTTTAAATCAGTAACCCCTTATCCTGTTCAAACAACTGCATCGATCTATGTACAGGTTCCTCATGAGCACAATTAAGTGTTCTGGAATTCCCATTCTTCGCCATGTTATCCATAATTTGTTATGATGCAAACAGTCGAATGCCATTGCATAGTCAACAAAACACAGGTAAACATCTCTCTGGCATTCTCTGCTTTCAGCCAGGACCCATCTGACATCAGCAATGATATCCCTGGTTCCATGTCCTCTTCTGAATCCAGCCTGAATTTCTAGCACTTCCCTGTTGATGTACTGCTGCAGCCACTTTTGAATGAGCTTCAGCAAAATTTTATTTGCCTGTGATATTAAAGATATTGTTTGATAATTTCCACATTGGGTTTGACCACTTTTCTTTGGAATAGGCATAAATATGGATCTCTTCCAGTCGGTTGGCCAGATAGATGTGTTCCAAATTTCTGAGATGAGTAAGCACTTCCAGCCCTGCATTAGTTTGTTGAAACATTTCAGTTGGTATTCTGTCAATTCCTGGAGCCTTGTTTTTAGTCAATGCCTTCAGTGCAGCTTGGACCTCTTCCTTCTTTATAATTGGTTCCTGATCCTATGCTACATCCCGAAATTGTTGAGCATCAACCAGTTCTTTTTGATATAGTGACTCTGTGTATTCCTTCCATCTTCTTTGATGCTTCCTAGGTCATTTAATATTTTTCCCATAGAATCCTTAAGTACTGCAACTCAAGGCTTGAATTTTTTCTTCAGTTCTTTCAGCTTGAGAAATGCCGAGAGTGTTCTTCCCTTTTGGTTTTCTAATTTTAGGTTTTTGCACATGTCATTATAATACTTTGTCTTCTCGAGCTACACTTTGAAATCTTCTGTTCAGCTCTTTTACTTCATTTTAGCCACTTGACCATCAAGAGCAAGTTTCAGAGTCTCTTGTGACGTCCATTTTGGTCTTTTCTGTCTTTTTAATGACCTCTTGCTTTCTTCATGTATGATGTCCTTGATGTCATTCCACAACTCAACTGGTCTTCGGTCATTAGTGTTCAATGCATCAAATCTATTCTTGAGGTGGTCTCTAAATTCAGTTTGGGATATACTCAAGATCGTACTTTGTCTCTCACATGTTTCTTCTAGTTTTCTTCAGTTTCAACTTGAACTTGCCTATGAGCAATTGATAGTCTGTTCCATAGTCTGCTCTTGGCCTTGTTCTGACTGATGATATTGAACTTTGCCATTGTCTCCTTCCACAGATGTAGTTGATTTGATTCCTGAGTATTCCATCTGACGAGGTCCAAGTGTGTAGCTGCCATTTATGTTGTTGAAAAAAGGTATTTGCGATGAGGAAGTCATTGGTCTAGCAAAATTCTATCATGCGATCTCCGGCATCCTTTCTATCACCAAGTTCATATTATCCGACTGCTGTTCCTTCTTTTTTGTTTCCAACTTTTGCATTCCAGTCAACAGTAATTATCAATGCATCTTGATTTTATGTTCAATCAATTTTAGACTGCAGAAATTGATAAAAATCCTCGATTTCTTCAACTTTGGCCTTAGTGTTCGGTGCGTAAATTTGAATAATAGCCATGTTAACTGTTCTTCCTTGTAGGTTTATGGATATTATCCTATCACTGACAGCGTTGTACTTCAGGATAGGTCTTTAATTTTTTTTTTTTTGATGATGAATGCAATGCCATTCCTCTTCAAGCTGTCATTCCCAGCAGAGTAGACCATATGATTGTCCAATTCAAAATGGACAATACCAGTCCATTTCAACTCACTAATGCCTAGGATATCGATGTTTGTATGTTCCATTTCATTTTTTACAATTTCCAGTTTTCCTAGATTCATAGTTTGTACATTCTGCATTCTGATTATTAATTGATGTAGCAGCTCTTTATTCTTATTTTGATTCATGCCACATCAGCAAATGAAGTTCCCAAAATCTTGACTCCATCCATGTAATTAAGGTCAACTCTACTTTGAGGAGGCAGCTCTTCCCTAGTCATATTTTGAGTGCCTTCCAACCTGAGGGGCTCATCTTCCAGGACTATTCCAGACAATGTTCCACTGGTATTCATACGGGTTTCACTACCCCACTTTTTCAGAACTAGACAGCCAGGTCCTTCTTCCTAGCCTATCTTAGTCTGGAAGCTCAGTTGAAACCTGTCCATCATGGGTGACCCTGCTAGTATTTGAATACTGGTGGCGTAGCTTCCAGCATCACAGCAACACGCAAGCCCCACAGTAAGACAAACTGACAGAAACATGGAGAACAATTGCCTAACATCCTACAAAAAAAGATTGTCTTACTCATGTTTTCTTAAGATCCCCTCCCCGCACCCAGCTCCCAGTGAATGACAGATCAAGTAACAATCATCCTGAAGGTGTTTAAGGCTCCAAAACTCAGATGAATCAACTTTACTATTGGGTGACAAATACAAATTTTTGTTCCAAATTATCTAATTTTATGAGCTTATTCAAAGATCGTATAGGTTGAAGAATTATACAATGATAAATATTGACATCTTTCTTTAAAGCATAGAAGGGACGTTGCAGAAAATATTTTAATATTGATCTGGAGTGTGTAACTAGAATGCTCACTAAATTAGTAACAGTCCTGCCATTGTTGTTAAAGAACAGATAGCAAAGTAGTAATCAGAGCCTCTGCCATTTTCCTGCTTAGTAAGATGCTCAGCTCGGTTTTTTTTAGGTGAAGAAGAGAAAATACTAGTAACATAACGTGTGGAGACATTTTTGGTTGTCACAACAGAGGGTAGGAGGGTGCTGCTTATATCTAGTGGATGGAGAATTCAGATGCTGCTGAACATCGTAGTATATACTGCTATTTTTATATTATATTTATTTTCTCATATTGATAGACAGGATTTGAATGCAATAAAAGATACATAAATTGAAGAACTTAAGCTGAGAAACTTCCAAATGATGTTGAGAATATAGACAGGCATTTCTACTTGCAATGGAAAACAAGACCCTGGAAATAGGGGAAGCACTCAAGCTCATATTGTATCGGGCATATCCGTAGCAAAAAACCTCTTTAAAATGTTAAAAAGCAAATATGTCACTTGGAGGACTAAGATGCACCTGACCCAAGCCATGGTATTTTCAATCACCTCATATGCATGCAAAAGCTGGACAATGAATAAGGAAGACTGAAGAATTGATGCCTTTGAATTGTGGTGTTGGTGAAGAATACTGGATATATCATGGACTGCAGAAGAAGAAACAAATCTGTCTTGGGGAAAGTATAGGTAGAATACTCCTTAGAAGCAAGGATGGCAACACTTCATCTCATGTACTTTGAGCATGTTATCAGGAGGGACCAGTCCCTGGAGAAGGACATCATGCTTGGCAAGCTAGAGGGTCAACAAAAAAGAGGAAGACTCTCAAGAAGATGGATTGACACAGTGGCTTCAACAATGGGCTCAAACGTAACAATGATTGTGAGGATGGCACAGGACTGGGCAGTGTTTTATTCTGTTGTACATAAGGTCACTATTAGCTGGAACGATCTTGACAGCACCTAAAAACAACAAAAACGCTCAAACTCTATCAGCCCTTTTTTGTAAAGGGCAGATTTTTATTATAATTTTTTTTAATATCCTTTCTATCTATTTGGTACACACTATTTCTAGCATAGAAATGAGGAATAAGTTTATGACACTGGAGAGAAAATGACTAAAAAACAGCCTGAGACTCAAGGAAAGAAATCCCAGAGAAGCACCTCTAGTTATCTGATTATCAACATATGATGTTAACAATTTAGAAACACTACAGTAGCTCTCAAATTTAATATAACCACCTAGTTTTCTGGCAAGCAGCCATGGTGGTACAATGGTTAAGCACTGGGCTGCTAACCACCCAGCGGCTCTGTGGGAGAAAGACCTGGTGATCTGCTCCTGTACAGATTGTTGTTGTTAAGTGTCATTGAATCAATTTTGACTCATAGTGACCCCATGTGACAGAGTAGAACTGCTTCATAGGATTTTCTTTTTTGTATTCTTTGCGGAAGCAAATTGCCTGGTCTTTCTCCCACAGAGCCTCTGTGTGGGTTTGAACAGCCAATCTTTTTTGTTTCGTAGCCAAGTTCTTAACATTTTCCCTACCGGGACTCCTTCCCATGAACATTATAGCCCAGAAAACCTTAAGGGGCAGTTCAACTCTGTCACATAGGGTGGTTGCTATGAGTAGAAATTGACTCCAGGGCACCTAACAACAACAGTTCCCTGGCCAAATTAGAGACAAGGAGAAACTGCTTCCAACTACAAAGTTCTTTTGCCTGTGAAGTTGGTGGTCACTGTGTGTTTTACGTAAGTGTATTAGATCTCAGTGAATTTCCATTTGTGCTTTTCTCCTGGGGCGTTATCTCAAGTGTAAGGATAGAAATCTTCCCAGGCAAACTCACGTTCATTTTAATGTTATAAGTTTGGTAAGTCAAATGCCCTAAGTCTAAATGCTTGAACACTTCGAAGCAAACTCTCTCGATAAATGTGTAATCTGGACGCAGGTGAGCGTTTTATATTTAGTGAGGAAAAGTAAAGGTCATTTAGCTCTTCAAGGCGTATTTTTAAATATTCCAATTTCCCTAGGTGCCAACTGTTTGTTTCTTGAACAACCTTGATATTTTACATTCACTAGCCTAGAAAGGTCATTTCCTAAAAATTTAATTCTCTTAACTGGAAATGCCCATGTTTCTCATTGTTTACTTGGAATATAAGATTTGTTAACCTGCATGTAACATGCTAAAAATAGCATGTTTGCTAACTTACACAAAGTTCACAGCCCCGAGTTGTATGTTGAATAAAATTTCTGCTTGCTTTTCTATGTCCTGCTATCCTGTCTAATACTGGTTTTCAAACTTTGTGCCTTCTGTCACTGGAATGACACAAGAAAAGACCTCTGTTACTTTCATACGCCCCTATAGTCTCATTGGGCAAACAAACATTCACGATGAGATTTCACCTCTTAAAAAAGCATTTACATTTATATTTATGTTTAAAAATGCAAGAAGTTAGGATTCACTTCTTTTTTTGATTCACTTCTTAAAAATGGGTTTCCATAGCTATTAAGAAACTTGTATTTACAAAGGAGTTCATCAAAATATTCCTCTGGATTGTATAAGAAGAGAAGATCCATTGGCAATGGTCACTGAGGGGTACATCACAGCCAGAGCCTTTGAGCATCTGAGCTGCCTGGACATTGCCACCCCTCTCGTTTTTTTAATGGTTCGACTTTCTGCTTCATATTTCCAGATACAAAATTTCTTTGGAGCTTTTGTTGTTGTTCGTCGCCATGGAGTTGGCTCCAACTCATGGTGAACTTATGTACAACAGGTTCTGCACCATCCTAACAATTGGCTTCAGAGCTTGGTGGCCACTAACATTGAACGTCTTCGGTTTTTAGGAAAAAATAGATGTCATTTAATGCAGACTTGGATCTACAACTTTGAAGCATGAGTCACCTCAAGATGACCTTATCCCATCGACTTATTGTTCTCTTTCAAATAATGGTAATTATGTAATTTAGGGTAGAGAACCTCCTTTCTAGGAAAACCCTTAAATCTCAAGTTTTGATTTATTTATTTTTTCTATTGGTGTGACTCAAGACTTACATAGTATTAATTCCCTAATAAGTTCCTTAAATCCTACTTTCTTGAAGTCTCATCTGCCCCCTCCTTTCCATTTCTGTTTCCGTCCTTCTCAGTAACTCTGACTTGAACTAGTAACGCAGACTGCCAAGTTGTTCCCATGCCCGTGATGTAGAAAGGCAATATAAAGTCTTGGTTCAAATCCCTGCTTAGTCCCTGTGTGATATTTAGCAAATTATTTGACCCCCTTGGGCCTAAGTTTCCCATTTATAAAATCTAGGAGACCCTCTAGATCACTGCTCATTGACGGATTAAAAAAAACACCGGCCCCAACTGAGCTCTGTCAGTCTGGATGATACCAGCGTTCCTCGCACACTACTGTGCAGGTGCGTCACCCGGGGTCTCATTACAATGCAGATTCTCGTTCAGGAGGTTGGGGTTGGCACCTCGGATTCTGCATTTTTAACAAGTATACTGTCCACAGTCACACTCAGGTTCAAGACGATTTACTTGCTTATTGCCAAGTAATGCTTCCTTAGAGCTGTTCATTCTTTCTGGAAATTCTCCTCCTACTCGCTGTCAGGGTCTTCCTCAGCCTTCAAGGCCCAGTTCAATGCTATCTTCTTCAGTAGATCTTTCCTGATCAAATTGCTTATAATCCAAACAGCACCTCCAATTCCTTCTATTGAATTCTTATGCCGTCGTGAGATCATTCACGTGACTACTTCTCTGCTTTCATTTTGATTTTGTAAACTTGTCTTCTCCCGAAATATGATTTTAAACTCCTTGGGGATTGTTGCCCTCTCCAACCCGCTGTTATCCACTCTACCTCGTTGTGCTGTAGAATACTGTTTCTCAGACTTCAGCAAGCATCAGGATCACCCGGAGGGTGGAGAAAACACAGGTTGCTGAGCTGCCACCTCCAAAGATTCTGATGCAATAGGTCAGAGTGCAGCTCATGGACATGCACTTCTATGAGCTCAGAGTGATCCTCCAGCACATTGTGAGAAGCACTGCTGGAGGGGAAGGGGGCTGATTCCCTGGGTTCTTATTTTACACCAGGATTACCCTGAAAGAGTTACTTTTTCTTTTCATTCTTACTACTTCATCAGTAAAAATAAATTAAAAAATTTGATATCTTTTAGGATTTGGGAGAGATATAAATGAAAATGTACATAAAAGATCTATTTGTTATTCATCAGTTTCCTTCACTTATTCATAATTAAGCTGAAATTTCACTTCCACTGGGCTACCCTCCTGGTCCGCCCTAAAGGAGACCATGTTTCCTGCAATGAATTCCTGGGTGCCCAGGAACTCTCACATCACAGCATTTTTTTTTTCTTTACATATTTTATTGTAATTGTTTCTATAATTGTGTGTCTTCTCTGATAAATTGTTAAGATCCTTGAGGGAAGGGGCCGTATCTATGGATAGGAACCAAGGGTATTTTATCTACCATCTTTATTGAATGCCTGATGCAAAGAATGCACACGATAAATAGTGACTGAATATATATATATACACATACACATATAGAACATATATAGACAGCGATCATTTTTTTAAAAAATGAAATTGGCATCAGAAGAAATGAAAATAGCAATGTAGACTATGGAACATTATTTTGAGAGAGACTCTAGCAAAGTTGTTATGGAGATATTAAAGGCAATTGACAAAAATTATTTTTCCAAAATAATAGCATATGAATACGCTACTCAGGCTCTAAGAATCTCCAGAAGAACTACGTTTTAAAGTATTTTTAAATAAAATCAGTTTATTAATATGTATGATGTAATTTTCCACTGTTCAGACATTATAAAATTGTACAAAGAATTTTTGGTTTGGTTGTGGGTGAAGATGAGACACAGTAAAGTGAGTGGTTAAAACAGTGGTTTCTCGAGCCACATTATTTGGATTTAGATCCTGGCCTTACGGTTTACATAAGAAAGTTATTTAATTTCTTTATACTTCAGTTTGCTCTTCTCTAAGATGGAGTCATTAAGTATATTTTACAAGTGTGTTATTAGGATGAAGTGAGTAATTCAGGTAAAGTGCTTCAAATAGTGCCCGAAACATCCTACATATTAAAAAAAAAAATAATCTCTTATAATGATGATCTTCATAGGCAGTATTAAATAACTATTTATTAGTTGAATTGAGGAACACAAAGAGTAAATTGCCTTGGTCAAACACTTGGCCAAATGGTCTTGATAAATAGGAAGGGCAGAAAGCTATATTTCTTAGGAGCTACCATGTCAAAGCCCTGGTGGCATAGTGGTTAAGAGCTCAGTTGCTAACCAAAAGGTTGGCAGTTGGAATCCACCAGCTGCTCCTTGAAAACCCTACGGGGCAATTCTACTGTGTCCTATAGGGTCGCTATGAGTTGGAATGGACTCAACGACAACGGGTTTGGTTTTTTTGGTTACCATGTGTTAAAGGAGCCCTGGTGGTGCAGTGATTAAACACTTGGCTGCTAACCAAAAGGTCAGCCACCCATGACCCATTGCTATCAAGTCGATTCTGACTCATACTACCCTATAGGACAGAGTAGAACTGCCCCATAGGGTTTCCAAGGAGCGGCTGGTGGATTCGAACTGCCGACCTTTTTGGGTAGCAGCCAAGCTCTTAACCACTGTGCCACCAAGGCCCCCAAAGGTCAGCGGTTAACCAAAAAGTTGGCAGTTAACCAAAAGTCAGAGATTTGAACCCACCAGCAACTTTGAGGGAGAAAGATGAGGCAGTCTGCTTCAGTGAAGATTACAGCCTTGGAAATCCGATGAGGCACTTCTACTCTGTCTTCTAGGGTCCTTGTGAGTTTGAATCGACTCGATGGCAATGGGTTACCATGTGTTAGTTATTGTGATAGATTGTATTTTTCTAAACTCGTTGTAATAGTGTCTTCTATCTTATGTGCTCTTCTGACAATGTGACTTGATGTTCCTTCCATTGTGAAGTAAAACCTGTGTTCCTCCCCTTGAATTTGGGTAGATTTGACTATAGCAGAGTGAAGCTATATGACTTCCTGGGCTGGGTCATATAAATGGTAACATTGTGTCCACCTGGTTCTCCCCATAGATACTGTGAAAAGGGATACTCATCTTTGGAGCCCTGAGCCAAGACGTAAGCAGTTAGAGGCTGTGAGAAAGCTCACATGCAACTTTTGTCCAGCAGTCCCAGTTGTCTCTGTCAACAATTAGAATCACCGATAAGATATGTGAGAAAAGATAATTCCAGATGATTCATGCCTTCAGGTCTCCAGTCACCCAGTCTTCCAGTCCGCCCAGCTGAGAATACAGGCATAATGCAGAAGCACTCTTTCAAATTCCTGACCCACAGAATCCATGAGCATAGTAAAATGGATGTTTCACACCACTAAATTTGGGTATTATTTATTACACAGCCACAGATAACCATAACAGTTGCTATATACACGCATTAGCTTATTTAAGTGCTCACCACAGTACTATGAAGTTGTTCTTACTATATTCAATTTGTCTCTGAAAATACTGAATCTTTAGGTAGTAAAATAAATTTTTATGAAGGCACCCAACAAGTAAATGGCAAAGCTGTGATTTTAACCCAAATCTCTCTGACTTCTAGGCCTATGCAGTGAAAAAAAAATCTTATTTCCTCAAGAATTCATTTACAAAAAAAATGTTTTAAAAGTCTTGCTCACTATGTCAGGCTGTGTCTGATCTCTCTCAGGTCCTTAGAAGTTGGTCATTCTTACAATTAGCCAGAACTATCACTGACAAGTGTCTTTCTAAATTCAAGGATGTAAGAAGTCTTGGGTCTGTCAGTGAAGGCCGTCGCATGATTCCCAGTATATGCCCACCAGTGCCTGGCTTAGGGAGGGCAGACCACAGCATTTACCTGGGGTGAGCTGGAGTGATTGTTTTCTAAATCCTGAGGGATAAAAAACTGCTCAACTACACTTTTAGGCCTCATTCTGGAGAATATTTGCAGTATGTATAATAATGCAGCCATGACGTGTGTGCGTGTGTGTGTGTGTGTGAGAGAGAGAGAGGCAGAGAGAAAGAGAGAGAGAGCACAGGTGATAATGCTCAATTATGAGCAATGACATCATGTAGCCAGAGATAGGAATCCATGACATTTAAGGGATGACAGAGGTTTCAAACAAAGGATGGGATCACAAGGTACTGTATTTGCCTCATTTATTGGCCCAGTGCCCATCATGCCTACAGAATAGAGTATAAACTCCTTAGTATGAGCTAAAGTTGTATTATCAGCCTTCCCATGACTCCTCCTCCCCTCCATATCTCATTCACTGCTTGGAACAAACACTCCTTCCTCTGGAATTATTGGATATAACGTCCTTTAAAATTATTGGTTTACATTTCTATCTCTTTGTACTGTGAAAAACTTAAGACCAAGACTGTGTATCTTTTTCATCTTTGAATTCTCAGCACCTACCTATTGCCGTCAAGTCGACTCCAACTCATATCGACCGTATAGCACCTAACTCAAGACCTAATAAAGAGGTTACGAAGGACTGGTTGTTGAATTAACAAGTCACTCAAGAGGTCAATATCTTTTTGTGCCTACTCTGGACATAGATAATGGATTTCCTGGAACGATGACAAATAAAATATTCTGATTCTACATCCCCATAGAGACTTTTGTACTTTGAGAACATAGATCCCAATAACTCATCATGGTATTTTTAAGTCCCCATATCCAAGCCACTTTTCCCTAGAGTGGATTATATAAAATGAGGGAGAAAGGATCCATATGTGTTTAATGTTTTTTAGCTCTGATAACTGTCTCCACTTCTTTACGACTCATTAACTCACTCAAGTCACTTCAGCCTCTACCTCTCCACCGAAACCGCTCTTTCCACGTTCACGCTATTTTCAGGCCCAATGCCAGTGAGTCAGTTCCCATTAGCAACCCTATAGAACAGAGTAGAACTGCCCTATAGGATTTCCAGCGAGTGGCTGGTGTATTGGAACTGCTGATCTTTTGGTTAGCAGCCAAGCTCTTAACCACTACACTACCAAAAAACCAAAACCAAACCCATTTCCGCCAAGTCGATTCCAACTCATAGTGACCCTATGGGACAGAGTAAAACTGTCCTATGGGGTTTCCAAAGGGCTACTGGTGGATTCAAACTGCTGACCTTTTGGTTAGCAGCCATAGCTCTTAACCACTGCACCACCGGGGCTCCACTACGCAACAAGGGCTGTTTAAAGAAGCCAATCCAGGATGTCAACTATCCAGATTATTAAATATTTATAGGATAAGAAAGAAAACATCAGAAAAATGTGTTATAATAATTCTTCATGATAAACAAGGAAACAAATTTCCATTCCCTTCTTGCCTTTCCCCCTTAGGTGAGGGATGCCCTCACTGGGTAAAATGTATGAAGAGGTTATAAACTACTTGAATGGAAGGACAGGGACATAGTATGGGTGGCTGTGGGCCTCTAATAGAGGATGCAAGTTTGAGACTCTTACTGGACTGGTCTTCTACTTTGTGAACAGGAATATGTAATGTGTTGTTTTTTTCTTGGGAAAACTTCTGGCTTTGAAAAGTCAGGAGAGCCAAGGTGGATCACATAAAAGAGGAAGCAGGAATATGGCTTCTCAGGGCTGCCGCTATTAATATGATAATAGTTTGTAATAATTTACCAAGCACATAGTATGTGTCAGACTTCGATCTAGGTGGTTTATATGGATTGACAGAGTTGACGCTCACAATTTAATAAGATATATTCTATTATTACACTCACTTATCAGATGAGGATAATACTCACTCTACAGAAGAAGTCTGTAAGACATCAGAAGTCAACACTGCTAATGAATTAATGTTGAGACATAACATAGGCCTTCTGTGGAGACAGCCACAGCAAGTTCTCTTAACCCTAAGATATTCAGGTCCACAAGCCCTTAGCAACAATTCCAAAATCTTTCATTCCCAAACCATAAAACTCTGAAAACTAGACTTTTTTTGGTAAGTTTGTGGGAAATCAATTGCTAACTAATTTTGGCCCGACAGATATTGTTGTTGTTAGTTGCTGTCGAGTCAGTACTGACTCATGGCGACCCCATGTGTGCAGAGTAGAACTGTTCCGGAGAGTTTTCAAGGCTGTGACCTTTCGGAAGTAGATTGCCAGGCTTGTATTCTGAGGTGCCTTTGGGTGAGTTCACACCACCAAACTTTCAGCTAGTAGTAGGGCATTTAACAGCTGAAATGATAACAGGTTATTTATTGTAATTACCCTTTTACTTAATTGGTGTAAATAGTCATACATTTAGCTACAAACCTTGCTAAGGGTGTGCACGATATACAGTATATTTGACTAGTATTATTTTCCTACACTTCAAAAAGAGCCTTGGTGGCACAGTGATTAAAGTTTGGCTACTAATCACAAGGTTGGCAGTTCGAATCCACCTGCCGCTCTTTTGAAACCTTATGGGGCAGTTCTACTCTGTCCTATAAGGTTGCTATGAGTCAGAATTGACTCGAAGGCAATGGGTTAAACTGCAAAGAAGTCTGATTTCCAGAATACATCTGACACCAAGGGATTCAGAAAAGGGATTATGGACCTTATTCCTCACTTTTATTGTTCTTTATCTACATGGATAATACCTAGTGGATGCAATGAAAAGTGGGTCTCCAAACCCTAAAACCCTCTTCATTCTTCTTGCTCCTTCACACTGCTGTCACACAGGTACCTATTCTATTCTTATGCAAAACTATTTCCTTCAGGATTCATGCTGTCTAACCCAAACTTTGCCCATCGTTGTCACACCTGAGTCACTCATCCACTGAAGATTCTAGCACTGACTAGAATTTCTCTTTCTAAATCGTCCCTCATGCTAGCTGAAGCTTTTTCATGTGGTCTGCCCTTAAAACCACACAGCCTTATTATTTTCATGTCAGCATCTCAACCTCAGTATTTCACTTCTATATCCACATCCTAAACCTGTCGTCACCTGGAACTACCTCCATATCTGAAAATGTGTGCTTCAGTACTATTCCCAAATAGTTTTTCCTCTGTTTTCTTTTTTTTTTTTTTTCTCTCTTCTATCTCCCTGTATCTTCTTGGGGTTGATGGAATTCACTCATATGACATTGTTTAACATTAGTATGCTGACGAAAACTAACTAGATGTCAAATACTCTGGTCATCCTCCTGAGGTTCAGGTATGTATGTTCTACATCTAATTGGCTGTTTCTACTGGGTGATTTCATAGGTATGCAGTTAAACATATTAAAAATTTAGCTGATCATCTTTCTTCTTCGCTGTTCTCTCACTATCTTATTAGTCCCTCTTCCTTGTTTTATTTATTTATTTATTTAATTGTAGTTTAGATGAAGTCTACATTTCAAGTTAGTCTCCCATACAAAAATTTATGCATACATTGTTATGTGACCCTAATTGCTCTCCCCATACTGTGACAGCACACTCCTCCTTTCCACCCTTGATTCCCCATGTCCACTCAACCAGCTCCTAGCCCTCTGTATGTTCCCATCTCACCTCCGGACAGAAGCTGCCCGTTTAGTATCTTGTATCTACTGGAGCTAAGAGGCACACTCCTCATGAGTATCCCCTTATGTCCCACAGTCCAGTCCAATCTCTGTCTGAAGAGTTGGCCTTGGAAATTGTTTTAGTTCTGGGCTGATAGAGAATCCAGAGGCCTTGCTTTCCGGAGTTCCTCTGGTCTCAGTCAGACCATTAAATCTGATCTTCTTACTAGAATTTGAGTTCTGCACCCCACCTTTCTCCTGCTCCATCAGGGACTCTCTGTTGTGTTCCTTGTCAAGGCGGTCATTGGTGGTAGCTGGGCACCATCTAGTTCTTCTGGTCTCAGGCTGATGAAGTCTCTGGTTTATGTGGCCCTTTCTGTCTCTTGAGCTACTATTTGCCTTGTGTCTTTGGTGTTCTTCATTCTCCTTTACTCCAGGACGTTGGGACCCAATAATGCATCTTAGATGGCCACTTGCAAGCTTTTAAGACCCCAGATGCCACTTACTGAAGTAGGATGCAGAACATTTTCCCAATAAGCTTTGTTATGCCAATTGACATAGTTGTCCCCTGAAAGCATGGTCCCCAGATCCCCACCCCTGCTACTCTGTCCCATCCTTTGAGTTTTTGTTTGTTTGTGTCTTTAAGTCTAAGGTGTGTCTCTTGTAGGCAGCATACAGAAGGATCATGTTTTTTAATCCAATCTGCCACTCTCTGTCTCTTTATTGGTGCATTTAGTCCATTTACATTCAGCGTAATTATTGATAGGTATGAGTTTAACGCTGTCATTTTGATGTCTTTTTTTGTGTGTTGTTCACAGTTTCTTTGTTCCACTGAATTTTCTGTGCTGAGTCATTTTTCTTTATGTATTTTCTTTTCATTTTTTTCATTGTTGTTGATTTTGTGTTTGCTGAGTCTTTATATTTTTCTAGTTTTTTATTTTGACTTCTAGAATTGTTAGTTTCCTTTGTGGTTACCTTAATATTTACCCCTATTTTTCTAAGTTTATACTAGGCTTTTATTTCTTTATATCACCTTGACCTCCTTTCCATATGCAAAATCTATGTCTACAATTTTTAAGTTCCTCTTTTTTGTTTTAATGTTGTCATCTTTTACATATTGACATCTGTTTCCCTATTTTCAGTGTTTTAGCTTTTTTTGTGACTTCCCTATCTGGGTTGATATCTGGTTGCTCTGTCCTGTGTTCTAGTCTTGGGTTGTTATCTGATGTTACTGATTTTCTCACTAGAGGACTCCTTTTAGTATTTCTTGTAATTTTGGTTTGGTTTTTGCAAATTCCCTAAACTTCTGTTTTTCTGAAAATGCCCTAATTTCGCCATCATATTTGAGGGACAGTTTTGATGGATATATAATTCTTGGCTGGCAGTTTTTTTCCTTCAAAGCTTTATATATGTCATCCCATTGCCTTCTTGCCTGCATGGTTTCTGCTGAGTAGTCCGGGCTTATCCTTATTAACTCTCCTTTCTGGATGACTTTTCGTTTTTCCCCATCCGCTCTTAAAATTCTCTCTTTATCTTTGGTTTTGGCAAGTTTGATTAGAATACGTCTTAGTGACTTTCTTTTGGGATCTACCTTATGTGGGGTTCGATGAGCATCTTGGATAGATACCTTGTCATCTTTCGCAATACCAGGGAAGTTTTCTGCCAACAAATCTTCAACAATTCTCTCTGTATTTTCTGTTATCTCCTCCTGTCCTGTTTCTCCAGTCACTAGTAGGTTATTCCTCTTGATAGAGTCCCACATAATTCTTAGGGCTTCTTCATTTTTTTAAATCCTTTTATCTGATTTTTCCTCAAATAAGTTGGTGTCAAGTGCTCTATCTTCAGTCTCACTAATTCTGACTCCCATTGCCTCAATTCTGCTCCTATGACTTTCTATTGAGTTGTCTAATTGTGAAATTTTATTGTTAATCTTCTGGATTTCTGATTGGTGTCTCTCTAGGGATTCTTGCAGCGTGTTATATTTGTCATTATGCTCTTCTCTAATCTTTATAATTTTCTCTATTGTGTGTTCTGCTTTTTCCTTCGTAATATTTTAAAGTGGTCTGTACATTAATCTTTTGTATTTTGCCTCCAGTAATTCCAAGAAGTTTTCCTCCTCTGGAAAATTTCTAGATTCTTTATTTTGGGAGCTTGCTGAAGCCATCATGGATTGCTTCTTTACGTGGTTTGATATTGACTGTTGTCTCCAAGCCATCAATAAGTTATTATATGTATTTATTTTATGTTTGCTTACTGTGTCTTAACTTCTTGTTTTCTTTTGATATGCCCAGATGGACTGCTCGTATGAGGTAGTTTGATTATTGGCACCTTTATAGCTGTAATGTCCTGTCACCAGGTGGTTAGATCTGTTACTAGGTATGTGAGCTCAGGAGTCCACCCACTCCTCCTGTATGGATTCAGCTTAGGTGCCCAGGTAGATTGCCACCAAGTGTGTGGTGTAGGCTCTCACCTAGTCCTAGACAGCAAGGGTGATTGTTGTAGGCACAGGCATCTGGCTGCTGCAGGGGGACACAGTCTGAGCAAGGCAGGGGGCTGACGGTCGCCCCCGAGTGTCCAGGAGGAAGGCGTGTCCCTGTTCCCTAGAGCATGTAGGTGGGCGGGTTTTACAGCCAGACTGAGCATCCAATGCTGTTGGCTGTAAGGACTGGGGGGCACCATTTATTCTTGGGCCCCTATCGCAGCTGGTAGGTGGCATGGGTGGAGCCATCAGTCCTCAGGCCCCTGATGTGAGTAGGTGAAGACCCTGCTTAATGGGCAGAGCAGTGTCAAATGTCAAGAACCTGCCACTTCACAGTGAAACAGTTGAAGATAGATTTCAAGTATATACCCTGTTGTACTGCAGTAATGGAGGACTACACTGTTGAAATGGGCCCACACAAGTCTCTGCAGGTGGAAAGGCACTCAAAGTCCATGAATCCCTTATGCTTGTGCCTAGGCAAATGAGCTGTGCCTACCCTGGGTTCCTGGCTTAGGGGAGCTGACAATTTATTTTTTCCCCTGTGTGTTAATTTGTTCACTCTCCAAGACCAGGAGAATGACTCAGGGCATGTGGTGGATCCTACTTTCGGCCCAGGGGACTTGGCAATTGCTGAAGCTGGTCCGGGACCCATTGCAGAGCAAGGAGCGGGGAGGTAAATGGGAGAGGTTTTTCCCTAAGGCGGGTGTTTTTGATCCGTGCAGTAGGCCATACGCAAGTACTTATCTTTCACTGATCAACGGCTGCTTCTCACTGGTTCTGGGTGGCCAAGTAGACTCTCTGGCACTAGGTCTCTCCCGGTGCAGAAAACGCGCCTCCCGAGCACCACTGCTTTCCTGTCTCACTGCTCACCCATGAGCTGTTCAGGCCTGAAGGGCTCAGGCTCTCTATGGGTCAGGTCTGGAAACTCCTCACTGCTTCTGAACTGTCTCTCCCTCTCTCTACCACTCAGTCCGGTTCCTCCACTTTGCCTTAGATGTTCAGGGCTCCTAGATTGTCATATATAATTGATTCACTTGTTTTCTTGGGTCTTTGTTGTAAGAGGGTCCACTGGAAGCGACTGACTACTCCGCCATCTTGGCTCCGCCCTCTTCCTTGTTTTACATATGACTAAATGGCACTATCATGTGTCCCACTAACCATTTCAAAACTCTAGACATCATTCTTTACTCCACTTTCTCTCTTCCTACCAGTTGCTGTTGAGTTGACCCCATCTCATGCTGACCTTGTGTGTGTGTCAGAGTAGAACTTTGCTCCTTCAGGTTTTCAATGGTTGATTTTTTGGAATTAGATCACCAGGCCTCTTTTCCAAGGCACCTTTGGGTAGACTCAATCCTACAACCTTTTGATTAGCATCTGAACGAGTTAATCATTTGTACCATCTAGGGGTACCGCTCTCTTTCTACATCCGATATATTAATTAGGGTTTCCACCAAATCAACCCCTGAAACAATAATTGGACAGCAAGTAGCTTATTTGGGAGGAAGCCCTGTCAGGAGATGAAGATGGGATACAGGGAAGGGGAAAAAGCCACATTTCCTGAATTCTATTTTTGTTTGTTTGTTTGATGTTTTTACATTTTCTGAGAAATGTTTCCTTTCCCCTTTTGTTCTTATTAAAAATACTCTGGCTCCCAGCTTGATGATTTCAAAGACATTTAACAAAATCCCTTTGAGAACTCTGAATTCAGAAAAAGACAAGCCAGATGTAGATAAAACATCTGGTTTTAACTCAGTAAACAAAGTTCTCCCCCTGAGGTAAGTAAGTGAAAATGGGTCTGGTCACCTTTGTGGAGCGGAATGCCGGCGGCACAGTGGTTATGCACTCAGCTACTAACCGAAAGTTTGGTGGTTCGAACCTACCAGCTGTTCCGCGAAGAAAAGACCTTTAAGATTTCAGCCTAGGAAATGCTATGGGGAAGTTCTACTCTGTTATATAAGGTCGCTATGAGTCAGAATCCACTCCATGGCACACAACAACAGCAACAACGTTTGTGGAAGTGAGGAGAGAAAAAATGCCAAAAGCAAAACCAAACGTAATATTCCAACAATTATCTTTCCATACATGTAACTGACTTCCTTGTTTCCATCCAGTCCTTTCCAATCAGTCCCTCTCTACCACTGCCAGAGTGTCTTTTAAAATTTAAATTTCCTTTGCCAAAAATTCTGTAATGGCTCTGCAAATTCGTATGGATAAAACACTGAGGAAGACATACAAGAAATTCTGTAGATCAGGACTCCACCTTCCTTTCTTTCCAAATGTCTCACTAGCTCTGTCCACCAACTCTTCATGCTAGCATTCTGGCATTATTTCCTGTTCTCAAAAGGTGATTTGCTTTCTTTGGCCTCCCTGATGGTGTACATACTTTCTCTAATTAGGATGATCTTCTCCACCTCCTTCTTCTGTCTGTCAGGGTGCCTTTTCTAACCTTCCCCTGCCCTCAGCTCCAGCCCCAGGAATACTTGTACCATGTGTTTTCATAGTATCTAAAGCACATCTTTATCATACCTATTACCCTTGTTTATTTTCTTGTCTCTTTTGGAATAGGGACTATGTCCTTTTATCCATGAACCCTCACTTTTTAACACTTGAAAGCACCTTATATATGAATGAAAATAGAAAGTTTCAGAAAGCTTCTGTTGAAGTTATAAAAATTATGAATTTGTGTGAAATATTCTTTACATTTTAATCCCTCAGCTAAATGAATCTAACCAAGATTAGTATAGTCTGACTACTAACTATAATGTGTTTCTTTATGCAGCTCCACTTATCCATCTCCCACTTAACTCTCAATAAATGTTTGAATGGTTTTATGTAGCTAAAGTGATCATGAACAAATCCTATAATTTATAGAACTGGAATGTTTTAACAGTGCTGAGCACAGTTCTCTGAGCCTGTCACACCCATAACTCACCTTATGCAATATCTATCACGATTCCACACCCTTGCTAGAGTTGGCTCAACAAGAGTCAGCACTTGACTAGAAGGAAGTCATTCAGAAGCCGGTCATCAGCCTTGATGTGACCTGACGTGATAGGTCTGCCCAAGAGACCTGCTCTGTGTCAAAGTGATGAGTAATCTAGTCAGATTCTCTCCTGAGAATATTAGGAACCATACAGAGACAAGTCAGGGAGTCAGAGCAGAGATGGGACTATGCTGAATCCTGAAAATGGCAGACCACTAGCTTTGGGGAGAACACATCAGATTACTAGGGTCCCTGATGGTTCTAGAGCTGGTGCGGTGGTCTGTACACTAAGAAAGCCTGGCTGTGCAGCTGTGAAGACTGCTGCGTGGGATTTCTTGCCTTCCAGGTTTCCTTTGGAGTCTCTGGGTGGCACAAATGGTTAACATGCTCAGCTGCTAACCGAAAAGCTGGGGAGGTTCAAGTCCACCCAGAGACACCTTGGAAGAAAGGCCTGGTAATCTACTTCTGAAAAATCAGCCATGGAAAACCCTATGGAGTACAGTTCTACTCGAGCACATCTGTTTGCCATAAGTCTAAATTGACTCATCAGCAACTGGTAATTAAACTAAGAAGTAAGGCTGAAGGCAACTCCTGTTTTTCACCCTGCCACAACTCTCCCCTGATGCAAGGGAGTGCTTAGCATCCTATCTGCTTGAAAATGAGAAGGAAAATCCTGGAAGACAAACATAAATAAACATCTCAAAAAAGAAACATAAATAAATACCTCGGCCACACAATGTGCGTATTCACTTTGTCACCTCCTCCACAATCTGTGGTAAAATTTGTTTAAGGTGTTTCTCAAGTCCTGCCAAAACCAAAAAAAAAAAAAAAAAAAAAAAACTCACCATCGAGTCGATTCAGACTAATAGCAACCCTACAGGACAGAGTAGAACTGTCCCATAGGGTTTCCAAGGCTGTAATCTTTACAAAAGCAGACTGTCACATCTTTCTCTTTCGGAACCACTGGTGGGTTCAAACTGCCGACCTTTCAGTTAGCAGCTTAGTGTTTAACCACTGCACCACCACTTACACGCCCATGTATCAGTTGGTCCCCATGACCAGCAGTAATATACGGAGTATGTGCATTATTAATGGTATTACTAATACTATTCATAACAAGATTAACATTTAATCGAGAGATGCTAAGTGATTTTACACAATCTCAAAGTTATTAATGTATAGAAACAGTATTTGGGTTTTCAGATTCTAAGTCCAGCCCCCTTGGAATCATTAAACTGCTTCTATTATTCATCTTGTTGCAAGTAGCCATTGGCTCACTTGCAGGATAAATTGAATGAGCTAAGCTGTTAGACGAGCAACTAAATTTTAGTTGATGAGAAAGAGCACGCACCATTTCTTAGAAGCTGAAAGACGGGATACAAGAACCAAACAGTGGTGACTGGCTAATAGAGTACGATGTGAAATTCTTCCAAATATCCTTACTTGTCATCTTCCTATCCACAGGAGTATGCTTGTTATTAACCGTTTTTTCACACCTTGAAGATGGAATCCGTGAAATAAAAGCATAAAGAAAGGTTCATAAACAAGTAAGCTGGGCTTTAATTAAAGCTTAAACACCCAAATCTTAAACTCATATGGCCGTGTCCAAAGGTTAAAGCATTGTGTACACATTTGTGGAGTCTTGATTCATATCTGAAGCCTCCCATAGGAAATATATCATGTTTGTCCTATTTCTGTCAGAAAATTCTTGTTTGGCTTCTGAAAGAAACCATAAGTTTTAAGAATCTAAGTATTAAATGTACTTCCCAACATAAACCATATCTCCAATCTATTAAAAAATATACAATTATACCATAATTTATACAAGGCTTACCTTCTTTAAAACAAGATGTTTAACATTCAATTGGATTTTATTCTGATATCAGGTCAGATACTAGTTTAGGTCTATGGACAGAGCTTACTCTCTGGTTCCTCACCCACAGCCCCCAGGCCTGCTGCCATATTCCATCCAGCCTACGTTGGTATCTCCACTATACTGAACTGGCACATCCTGCTCTTCCCTTGATTTTCTGTTGATCACCCTAATCAAGTTAAAAAAAAATACAGTCATACACACACACACAGGAGGAAGCCTCTGGGTATAGAAGTAACATTAAGTAATATATAAATCTATACATATATACATAAGTCAGTGGCCAACCTGGCCATTCAATCAAGTGGTGTTTTCCCCCATCCATCTGCCTCCCTCACAATGGATGAAAGGAGAGGATGAATTCTTTCTGCACTGGATCTTCTTCTGGGGCCTCATTCAGGTCATCCCCTTTCATCATTCAAATACTCACACGGGCAGAAAAATGTATTCGGATGGTAATCAATGTTTTGTTTTCTCTGCTGTGGAAGAACTGGAGTGAATAAGAGCTATCTGTACTTTCTTCTCTGTAGTTTCTCCTCTACCATTCTAGGAGGTAGCCAGGTGTGATGGTTAAGATTGTGTGTCAACTTGGCTGGGCCATGATTCTCAGTGTTTTAATGTAATCACTCCCATGATTGAATATACTGTGAGTAGCCAATCAGATGAAAGGGAGTCTCCTTGGTGGGTCTGGCCCGCATCTGAATATAAGCAGATGTTCTAGCTTTTTGCCCTCTCTGGATCCTGCGGCTGCTTCCTGTCATCTCATCTCCCATTCTTGGGACTTGAGCTGTCAGCTTATCTGCTGAACCTGGGATTCGTCAATCTGCACAACCTGTGAGCAGGAGCCCTGCTCTCCGACCTGCCAATCTTGGGCTTGCCAGCTTCTTTGGCTGTGTGACTTGGGAGAGGCCTCTACCCTGATCCATGGACTTGGGACATTCTAGCCTCTACAATCGCGTGAGCTGTTTCCTTGATATAATCTCTCTGTATACATATATTTATATACTTTACTGGTTTTGCTTCTCCAGAGAACCCAGCCTAAGACACCAGGTCTCTGTGCTTTCTTGTTTCAAGGGCTTTTGTACACAACGATCTTCTTAGCTTTTGTGAAAGTTTAAAGAGTGCCTGGGTAGTGCAAAATGGTTAGCACACTTGACTGTTAACAGAAAGGCTGAAGGTTTAAGTCCACCCAGAGGCAACTTGGCAGAAAGACCTGGTGATCTACTTCTGAAAAATCAGCCATGGAAAACCCTATGGAACACATTTCTACTCTGACACATATGGGATTATCATGAATCAATATCGACTGACGGCAACTGTTGAAGCAGTAAGGGCAAGGAAGGGGAGAGTGTTTAAGGCCAGGACTGGGGCAGTAGTTGGAGACCATTAATTTCTTTAGAGGGACTTAGGGCAATGGCAGAATTTCTAGGGAGAATGAATGCAAAAGGTACTTAGGGAGGCTGGGCTGTTTCTCCTGATGTTGGCAATATTCCCCTTATCTAAGGGCAGCAGAGAAGTAGGAGAGTCACTGGACATCACAAACCATGTGGACTTGGATAGTGAGCCCATGAGGGTCATCTGTGTGGATGAAACAGGAGTAGTTATTCATGAATGTTTTGCTCTGCATAAACCCAATAGGTCATTTGGAAGTCTCTAGAAAGACTAATGCAAAATTTACCTTCTGAGTAGCAGGAAGCAGACACAGAGTCAGATTTAACTTGATTTAAAGAAAGTACCATGGACATTCTCACATATTTCTATATGTAACTGCAAATTCATATCTACTGTACTACATTACCAGCCCTAAGTCTGGTAATGTTCCCTCCAAAATGTGTACCTGATGCCTTGTCATCTATGTGTTTTGCTCATAAAGTCCCTGAAGCTGACTACTGACATATGTTGTTGTTAGGTGCCATCGAGTCGGTTCCAATTTGTAGCAACCCCATGTAGAACAGAATGAAACACCGCCTTGTCCTGCACCATTCTCACAGTCTTCGCAATGTTTGAGCCCATTGTTGCAGCCACTGTGTCATTCCAGCTTGTTGCGGGTCTTCCTCTTTTCTGAAGACCCTCTACTTTACCAAGAATGATGCCCTTCTCCAGAAACTAGTCTCTCCTGATAACATGTCCAAAATATGTGAGACAAAGTCTTGCCATCCTCGCTTCTAAGGAGAGTTCTGGCTGTACTTCTTCTAAGACAGACTTATTCATTCTTCTGGGAGTCCATGGTGTATTCAATATTCTTCGCCAACACCATAATTCAAAGGGCATCAATTCTGTATGGGTCTTCCTTATTCATTGCCCAGCTTTCGCATGTGTATGAGGCCATTGAAAACACCATGGCTTGGGTCAGGCAACACCTTAGTACTTAAAGTGACATCTTTGCTTTTTAATCCTTTAAAGAGGTGTTTTGCAGCAGATTTACCCAATGCAATGCATCGATTTCTTGACTGCTGCTTCCATGGGTGTTGATTGTGAATCCAAGTAGGAACAGGACTGACATATATATTTACTCCTATAGTTGTTGTAATGGCCCAGCGACCCCATGCACAACAGAACAAAATGCTGCCTGGTCTTGCACCATCCCCATGATCAGACTGTTGTGATCCATAGGATTTCATTGGCTAATTTTCAGAAGGAGACTGTCAGGCCTTTGTTTCTAGTCTGTCCTAGCTGGAAGCTCCACTGGAACCTGTTCAACATCATAGCAGCATGCAAGCCTCCAACGATAGATGGGTGATGGCTGTGCATGAGATTCATTGGCAAGGAATCAAGCCCACATCTCCTGCATAGAAGCCAGGAGTTCTACCACTGAACCACCAATGCCTCATTAACTCCTATAAACCAAAAAAAAAAAAAAAAAAATCCCATGTCATTGAGTTGATTCCAACTCATAGCGACCCTATAGACTAGCTCCTATAGGAGAGAAAAATTCATGGGACTTAAATTTAAAAAAACAACAACTCTCTCTCTCTGTCTTCCACTTCCTTGCAGAGCAGAGAAGACTGGGAGGGTGGACAACAAAACCAATATAAAACCTGCCACTGTGGCTAACAAATCACCACTCAGCGTACCTCACCTTGGGATTCTCCAATTTTAAAATGCAACTAAAAGTACTGCAGTCATTCTAAATTACAAGCGCGTAAGGTAAAATTATTATTGAAGGAATACCGTGGTAAACCCTTTCATAATATAATCAATCCCATTAAGGTTGAAGGAAACAAATGTCTATGTTCATACAGCAGTTTTTAAAAGGAGATGTACCATTGTGTTATAAAACTTTGATTATCATACTAACGATAAGAAAAGTAACACGAAAGATGTCTTTATCAGAATGATAAAATCCAAGGTGAACCTGGGCCCATCCGTTTCTCAGTATTACTTGTCATGAAAAGTAGCCATAGCCCAGGGAAGAGCAGCAGGTGTTGTCCTAAACTGTTAAGAGGCTGTGAGTACTTGGCAGGCTCCTCTTTGATCTTCTCCTCTTTACCCCAACCAAAGCTCACACCAGTAGGGGGTGGCAGGCACTGAAGCAGGATCCTTTAGCAACAGAGGCTTAAGAAGTGGTTGCAAAAGGAAGTGGGAAAGCCAGAACCTGTTTTCACGAATTAAACCTCAGGTTTCCTTTGAAAATATTCTGATCTCCCTTTTTATAGCCCAATGGACCCAATATGTTCTGCATTCAGCCTTTGTCCTACACCAATCTAAGTGGCCCTAGATTTGTTTGCCAAACAAATAAATGAACAAAGCCATACACAAATGCTTCAATGTTTTCTTACTGGTCCTTGAGACTGTAAAAGCAAAAAGAGAAAAATAAGAAATTTCTAATATAAATAGTTTGACTGCTTATGGGGAATTTAATTTTTATAGTTATGAACATGAGTCAAACCAAAATCTTAGGTAATGAAGACTTCACGTTCATCTTTGCTTAGTTGAGTGGGCCCTGACAATGTTGACCTTTACTTGAGCAATTGACTACTAGAAAACAGTTATGGTAAAGAAACCCTCCCACCCTTTTGAGTTTCTGGAAATGGCCTAGTGCAAAGTACCATCCTTTCCGATTTGACTTAGATGAGAATCATGGATGACCTTCTTGTTTATCTAGAACATTCACAGACCCTCCAAACTCCCATTTTTTGTCTTATAGATTATTAACTGAACTGTTTGACCAAAATTCCTGTTAACTTGACTTGGACAAATTTTAGTCAGGTTTCTCTCCTTCCCTGAGACCCTGAACTTCTGTCTACCCTTGAGCTTTAGCAAGCACTGTGGAACAACCCTCTTAATGATGGTCCTTCTTGAGAATAGGCTGACCACCACCCAAGAAAAAAAAGTAAATAATAAAATAAAAATAAATTTCTGCTCAACTGCCCAGTAAGGCCATTTGCTCATCCAATTCCCCTACACCCTCTTCTTTTTAGCCTTGTTTACTCTTCCCTAAGAAAAAAAAGCTTTCTCCCTGTCCTTTGAGACGACTGTAAATCTTAAGTTCTGATCATCCTCCCTTTTACAAAAGTAGCTTTCCCTCTATTGCAATAATGTTTTAAACGGAGTCTCTCCTTACCTAGTCCGAACTTGTGTTTTATTTGATAGTCTTCATGCATCAGCTAAAACTCAAGCTTAGGCATTTGAGTGGAACTCTCTGTGAGGTGAAATTAAACCATATTTAGTAATTCTATGAATTTTGGTAAACATTTAAGCAAAGTGAATTTACATTGATTGCTATTTTCCCTCAAGCATTGAAAGGACAGAGTCAAAAAAATACAGCTTTTAAGGATCCCATAGAAATCTGATCAAAACCTGTATGTTGAGTTATTTCAGGAATAAAGAAAGAAGCAATATATTTTAAAACCTGATTTAATTGCCATTTCCTCTACCACTTTATTCTGGACTTTCATTAATTAGTTTTATCTTTTATCAGTGGAATACCAAGAAAGTAAATGCCTTAAGATCTCAACAGCTCTCAAGAACCTATAACATATTGTTGTTATTAAAAGATATTTGTGCTGGAGAAGGATGTACAGCATAATTCTAAC
>NW_004443977.1:2176323-2200084 GCF_000243295.1 Trichechus manatus latirostris | reverse complement strand
GGTTGTTAACCAATGTCATAAAATAGCATGTGTGTTACTGTTACATGAGAAACTATCTGTTCTGTAAGCCTTCACCTGAAGTACTATAAAATATTAAAAAAAAAAAAAAAATTTGTACCCATCACGGCACTATTATTGACTATCTTTGCCTCTATGATTTGAATTAAACATGGACCAGATTTAAGTTGATTACCTTGAGAAAAGAGGGTAAGCGGTGTATCTGGGGAGGCTCTAGTTGATTTTGGTAATCATGAATCTTTTTCTAAACTCTCTATTCAGGACTGCCCCAGCGTTCTATGATTTAGCAATTCTGATATTGCATAGTGACGATGTCCTTAAACATTTGTATTTCTTATTAAAGTGTGCTTACATTTAGTACAGAGCTTGACAAATAATGAGCGTAGTAAGGATTTGGAGTTCAGAACAAAAAACATGGAGGTAGGGATATATGGGTTATATTTAAAGAATAGTTTGACTGGATTATAGTGTAGTAATTGGAGATGCCCTGGTAAATAGATTTGGAGATACAGAGATTTTAGAATATTAGAAGGGATGTATTTGCAACAAAATTTAATTCATTCTGAGAATTTATAGTTTCCATGTCATCCAGGAGGGAAGAGGAACCTGAGGGAATATGTTAAAGCACTAGTAACTTGAAGGAATATGCAACCTAGGGAAGGAAAGGTTATGAATTACCGCAGACTATGATCCAAAGGATCTGTGTGTGTATCCATGGGACAGTGTTGTGGTTATGGGGAAAAAGTATAATTTTGAAGAAAGGACAACATAGGATTTCTATATTAGGTGGAGAAAAAGTGGAAATCATAAAAAAATGCTTAAAAAAAGAACACTAGCAATTATTTTGTCTTCTTTCTAACCAGTTGAAAAATAAATGGTTGCCACTGAGTACACTCTGAGTCATGGCGACCTCATGTGTGTCAGAGCAGAACTGTGCTCCATAGGATTTTCAATGGCTGATTTTTCAGAAGTAGATCTCCAGGCCTTTCTTCTGAGATGCCTCTGAGTGGATTCAAACATCCCACGTTTTGGTGAGTAGCCGAGTACCTTTAATCCTTTGCACCTTGGAATTTGACAGACCTGGCTTGAATCCCAGTTTTGCCATCTAGTGGCTGTGTGGTGTTAGGAACATTAATTCATCACTCTGAATTACAGTTATGTGTTTTAGACACTGAGAATAACATTTTTCTCCCAAGGTGAGTGTGATAAGATTACCATAGGGAATAGACCTCACATGGTAGTAGGCACATCAGTGCCAGAGAAGGTCCATGCACCTCTCCCAACACTTGCCATCTGGCCTGCATGTGATCATGGAATTCTGATTAATATTTTTGATCATGAATTTTCACAATTGTTTAACTTAATTCATTCACTTCTCTGCATAAAATATTTGCAACAAAAAATAACTTCCCCAAAGAAATTGGCATATATCATCCAAAAATTTAAAGCTCCCCTTATTTTTTATAGCAAGTGGTCATTTTTAGGGTCTCCATCTCTAAATCATACAACTGGTCATTTCACTGTCCCTTATGTTCATGGTGATTTTCAGGCTTTTATCTTTGGATTGCTTTCCACTTGATCCCTGCTGCCTATGAGACCAGAAAGGCATTAGCGAGAACTTGAATGTACCGAAAGAAAGGCGCCTATAGGACCTCCCCTTACAATCATAAATTTAGTCCTCCGGGCAATAGTGATTTTTTTTTTAAAGACTTTATTAGGCTAAAAGGAACCACGCAGGAGTTTTGAATTAAGTAGAAATGTTATTTATTTAGTAGAAGTCATTTTTAAAAGTTAGCATTCACTATGAAATATAAACCTGTACATTATTTAGTGTAGGACATAGAGAATTTGATTTCTCCCTATCTACTTCCTTTTTTGGAAATAATTTGTCAAAATGGAATTTGAGAACACTAAAGCTATATATTCAAATTCACTAGACGCTTTGTAAAGGAGCGTCAATACAACACCTTAATTCCAGCTGTCTGCAATGATAAAATATATTACCAGACCAAACACTCTAGTCCTTCCTTTTCAGTGACTGATGATCAAAACTCATTACTGATCATTAGGCACGTTTTCCTTTGGCAAAGCAACTGTTAATGCCCTCTATCACTTGCCTCTCTGTCTCCAGCAAAAATGAAGGCTCTCACTTTTACTTTATCATACTTAGTCCTTGTATCTTGGAATCTGTTCATGCCATTCTGTGATGAAAATTGGATTTTTATATACTTTTTTTCTGTTTATAGAGTTGTATAAAAAAATAAGAAGAAACTAATGAGGGTGATGTGGGATAGGGTGGTGAGGAGGATAATTTTTTTCTCCTGGCTCTCTCTTTTATTAGCCATCATAAAAGTTGTTGTTGTTTTATTAATCCATAATTCATAACCAGGAGCAATAACATAAAAATCAATCAGCAAAGAGTTAGGGTCTCAGTAGCCATTCCAAAGAATTTAAGCCTTTTTTCACTTCTAATTCAGAAGATGCCAGTTGAAGGCTAAATCAATGGCTAGCTATGCAACTTTTTTTTGCACTAGTTGTGAGGTGAAGGACAAGAATTGTGCTTCATGTTGTTGGTGACTTTCTGTCAGGACAAGGCTGGGAAATCTGAAAATAGGTAAATGTCTCCTCCTCACTTCCTAAATGGCTGACCAGATTTTCCCTTGATTCCTTGTTAATGTAATCTTGACAAAGCATCAACTAACAACTAATTTAGGTATAATCCTTCCTAGGGATGTTTGCGAAGTTTTCCAGGTCCCAAGGAATTGGAGTATTATTGGCTAGGGCTAGGAGAGACAAAACAGCGAGAGGTTAATATGCTCTGCTATAAAAAGGCTCTGTTCAAATGTCAGTTCTACCACTAACCAGCCATGATCAGCTCCCTGTTACTCAGTTTCTCAGCTATAAACAAAGATTGTTTTCATTCCTGACTCACAGGACTGCTGTGAAAATTAAACAAGATTATATATTAAAAATATCCTAAAACTCAGCATCATCACGGGAACCACTCCCCCTACACAGTAACCAAAACCAAACCAAACCAGATCTATTGCTATCAAGTTGATTCCGACTCATAGCCACCCTATAGGACTTCCAAGGCTGTAAATCTTTATGGAGGCAGACTGCCACATCTTTCTCCAGATGAATGGCTGGTGGGTTTGAACAACTGACCTTTTGGTTAGCAGCCGAGCACTTAATCACTGTGCCACCAGGGCTTCTCCTTACCCAATAAAAACCAAACCCTATTGCCATCAAGTCGATTCCAACTCATAGTGACCCTATAGGACAGAGCAGAACTGCCCCATAGAGTTTCCAAGGAGCGCCTGATCGATTTGAACTGCTGACCTTTTGGTTAGCAGACATAGCTCTTAACCACTGCACCACCAAGGTATTCCCCCTACCCAACAGCTATCTTCAATAGATGTTTCTTGCTCTTTTTAAAAAAGTTAATCAAGTTCTGTTTCCACCACTTGGAACCAAAAGCAACCTTACTAATACACATTCTGCAAGGAAAAAAACAAAAAAATGCTAAGGGAATATCTAATGTATGTAAAGATTCTAAAAATTCTAAAATGGACAAGGTGTTTAAATTACCAAATTTTCTACTGCTAATTGTCATGCAAACAGGGACTTTTGATTTAATTTAAATAGAAGTACTCATGTATTGAGTTGTTTTAACTGCTGATTACTGTCCATTGTTTTATTATATTGTTATAGTGGCTCTTTTTCTTTTGTCCTCAAAAGAGTAACTGTATTTTTTTCATACACAAAGAGAGGCATTTTGAATACGAACACAGTATTTCCCGGCAAATCTTTTGTAAACTAAACCTCATTAGCAGGAGAGTTGGTAATGGGGAAAACTGAAAAACTGCCTTTATTCCTTCCCATTTCTCTTTTTTCTGTTTGTCTCTGACCTTCTGTTTCTCACCCCCATGCGAGCAAATGTTTCAGCGGGGCTATTCCATTTAAATCTGCCCCTGGCTTGTAATGCTCCCTGCATTTTCCTCTTAAGTATCCCCCCTTTATTATGAATACTATGATTCTATATAAGATTTTAGTAAGCTGCTACGAGACAAGACTCTCTCCAGGTAAGTCATCTTAATGTGCAAATGACAGTGCAAGCATTCCCAGGTTGTAGTTTTTATTATAATTTTAACAAAAGAATGGCTACTATTTTAGAAGAATTATTTGACAAAGATACTCAGGGGGTGGAGGGCAACTTTCTTCTGGGATCTTTTAAAAGTTCAGCAGCCAATCAGTTGAGTTTGGGCAGAAGGATATCCTGCCATTCCCATAATTTATGATTCATTCTAGTTCCTGAATTCTTACAAACAGATTACTACATCATCAGAAAAGGTCCAGGCCAGAGTAGAGCTTAAGGAAAAAATAATCGTCAGTGTTATAAAACTACTGTAAAATGATAAAATGTTTCATTAGCATTGGATTCTCTCTTACTTTAGAGTAGCATTACTTTTTATGCAGAATCTTAGAGGTTCTCAAACTTTACCATGCAGGAGAATCACTCTGAGCGCTTATTAAAAATTTAGATTCCTGCAATCTCTTCCGGTGGTTTGTTTTTGCTTTTGGAGGGTGGGGGGTTTCTTTTTATCTTTCTTCCACTCCAGTGCCTCTGCTGTCCCCCTTTATTGTAATACACCTCTATCTGTAAGTCTGTGTGGACCCAGGAAACTGATTCTTAACCAGCATTCCAGGTGATGCTGATGTAGAAGTTGATGATCCCGAAATCACTTGTTGAGAAGCACAGATAGTTCACTCCCTTGTTTAACTGTGATTCCGAAAATAATACTGGAATCATTCATTCCCTCTCCTTGAGCTTAGAGAATGCGACCCAGCTGGAGCTGGGCTCACAAGGACTCACAAGGACACATCAACCGGGCCCTGAGATAAAGACAATAGATGAGACAATCTTGGAAATTATCTTTTAGGGAAGAAATATATCTTTTAGGGAACTTTTCACATAAAGCCAATCAAACAGAACGCAAAAGACTTTCTACTCTTATCTTTTTCTATTAGCATTTAGTAAATAGAAATTTGTTGAACCAATGAAGACCCTCCTGACTTGTTGTTACTGAAAGCTGTACCAATGATTGTTAAGAAAGACAATTCAAAATGTAGGATCACAGTTTCTAACCAATCTGTGAAAAGGTGAAGCTTTCAATGGTTTTGCCCATTTGTAATGTTAATATATACTGCTGACTTTGTAATGTTCTTTGGACTTGGGTAGACATGGCTGTGTCAGCGTGCTTGTCTGTTTTCTCATTCTTGCCTATTCTGTAATATGCTTTGGAGTTGGACAGACATGGCTCTAGCAGCATGCTTGTCCCGTTTTCCCACTTTTGTCTGTTGTGTGATACTTCCTCGGTTTCAGGCAGACATTAGCTCAGGCAGCATGCTTGTCCACTTCCCACTTTTGCCCCTTTGAATATGTGCCAAATAAAACTTACTTTTTGCTTTACTAAACTTTGTGATGTTTTTACCCTACAACTGGTAATGAAACAGGCCAGAGAAGTTGTTACCTATAGGCCTAATAATGGATCTCAAAAATGGAAATAGAAAGAAATGTATAATTCTAGGTAAAGTTCTACAATTTTTAGGAAAAAATAAGAAGCTTGCGTTTAGTCATTTTCCTCTCATACTTACTTGCTTTTGTTTAGATTTCCAGCTTATGATTCCTGTTCAGTTTAACCATTAGTGTGGCTAATACCAGCTGCGGCTCAGTGTATTTCTCCTCAGTATTGAGGGTAATTTTCCTTATCTTGCAGGTTCAAAGCTCTCCTTTGATACTTCACCCAGCTCATGCTGATTCTTGAGGCTCTACCCAACATTGTCCATTTTCAGCCCTTATTCACTCCACCCCACCCCACCTTCCTCTTTACATTAGCCCCTCCTGTGAACCCAAAGCTTTTCTCCTTAGAAAATATAATTTTTATTATAAAATTCCAGAAACCAAAAAAATCCAAACCCATTGCCGTTGAGTCGATTCCAACTCATAGCGACCCTATAGGACAGAGTAGAACTGCCTCATAGGATTTCCAAGGAGCAGCTGGTGGATTCGAACTGCCGACTTTTGGTAAGCTGCCGAGCTGTTAACCACTGTGCCATCAGGGCTCCAGACACAACAAAAAATGGAGAAGCTGAACATTTCTTTCAAGCTGCTTGATATTCTCTTTGTAAGAAAGTTTCAAAGAAAATGTGAAAATCCTACTTTTATTTATTATTCTGAAGATGAGATGGTAAATAAATGACTTGAACAATCTTCCCATTCTACATTCGAATAGTACATGGAAAAGTTATGCCTGCCAAGTGAATCTTTTAAGGTAGAAACGTTTCTTTGAGGAGCCAGTCATTTGGGCAAGTCAGGTGGCCATGGTTTTCTCCTTTCCTCTCCCTGCTGCCATCTATTGGCTTCAGAACAAACCACTACCCCCACTGAGGCCTGATGTTTGTTACTACCTACGTAGTACCCACTGCTGTCAAGTCGATTTCCGACTCATAGCGACCCTATAGGACAGAGTAGAACTGCCCCATAGAGTTTCCAAGGAGCGCCTGGTGGGTTAGAGCTGCTGACCTTTTGATTAGCTGCCGAGCTCTTAACCACTGTGCCTACAGGGCTCCGGCTGATGTTTGTTAGCAAGATTAAAAGGATACGATTCTGGCCTAACCACCACCCCCCACTCAGGAAGTCAGTTGGGGGCATGATTCTGTAGGCTCTTTGTTAGCAGGGCTAAAAAGATAAAATTAGCACTTCGGCAGGGGGTATAAAACAGCTGGGAGCGGAAGTTTTCTTGGTCTCCTCCCCTGTGGTGCCAGTAGCACACACATAGCATAAGCTTACAGTCCTTCTAAGAGGACCTACCTGGCTGGTGGGGGACAGGGATCAGCAGCAGGTAAGGTCCCATTTAAGCCCCTCACCCATGGCACAAAGTAGGGTGTGCAAGGAGGAGTCACCATAACTGTCCAGACAGCTTTTGAGGGGGGACTGGTGATTGTGGAAATTTTCCGGGTTGTATGCTGTCCCTCCGATTCTTGCAAGCAATAAAAGCTACTTTACATGTGTTAACATTTCTTCAGGCTCTGATCAGAAAGACGTGGTGTTTATGGAGCAATCCATATTAGTTATTAGTGCCCTTTTTCTAATGGCCTCCTGGCTATCTAGATATTGGGTACAACCTGTGAGCACCACACAGATCTGGAGTATTGTCTTACACCATAATTTTGCCCCTCTTTATTGATACCATGCCTGTAATCTTGACTACTCTTAGTGGTTCACTGTGGACTTTGAAACTGGGCTCAGAGTTCCCTTTATTTTCACAGCCAAATTATTCATCATCATGAGAATAATTTCAATACATGTATGACATGTCCAATGAATAGCCCCAAAGCTACTTGCCCTCAATATCAACAACTCCACTCTATTCCACTCCTCTAAACTGCTTGCAAGGATTTCTGGTGGCACAGTGGTTAAGAGCCTGGCTGCTAACCAAAGAGGTCGGCAGTTTGAATCCACCAGCTACTCATTGGAAACCCTATGGAGCAGTTCTACTCCGTCTTACAGGGTCACTATGAGTCGGAATCCACTCGACGGCAATGGGCAAAGGGTTTAAACCACTCCCAAAGCTATATTACGGACCTCGTACTCAAGCTCTTTTGAATGACATCTTAAAATCTGAAATTAATCATCCCACCAAACCTCCTGCCCTCCCAGATCTCTCACTCCTTTTATTTTCATTCATGTAGAACTCTGGACTCTTTCCCTCCACTTACTCACAGTTCATCACCCCTCTGAGTTCCACTTTATTTTCTCTCTTTGTTTGATATCTTGGTAGTTCATTCTGACAACTTTTTTGCTGGTATCCTAACAATCTCAGTCCTTCACCTCACAACCTTGAAAGCTTTCAGATCATCCATCTCGTACCTCTGCAACCATCCACCTTATATGTCTGTACCCTGATTTTTGAATACTGTTTGAGAAATAAAGCAACTGAATGGATTAATACGAATATTTGTTCTCCAGATGGGTTTTCAGCAGAATTCAGCAATTCTTTTTCAAGTCCCTGGTTACATTCTTTTTCCAATTTATCCCTTTACAATTTCTAAACATAACTAACAACTCTATATTTCCTACTCCACAGCTAGTTTCCTTATTCTCAAGCAGATGGTGTGCCTCCTAATTCACATAAATTTCTATGCTATCTTATATTGACTTCCTTCACTTCACACATGCATATTCAAAATCATGTGATAATGTCATTTTTTGAGATAATAATTTTGTGGTTTTTTCCCTTTTATTTTCAGATCCTGCTCCATCAAAGATAGCCAGCTTATTTTGGAACTTTTACTTCAGGAGGATTTGAGTTAGGGGGCCAAAAGGAGAGTTATATTTGTTTTTACTTGTTCGCTTTAAAAATTGAGATTAAGGAAGAGATTATGGTAAACGTCTTTGAAAACCACATTGTGAATGATAGAATTTCTTAGGTAAGGAAGAGGGATAGTTTTATACCTAGCAAAACATCTTTCAAAAATGAAGAGGAAGTAAAGATGATTCCAGAGAAAACAAAAGCTGAATTTATCATCAGAAGACCTGTCCTTCAATAAACACTAAAGGTTGTAGAAAAATGGGGAGTATAGAGCAGCAGGAAGGAATAAAGAGGACCAGAAATGGTTAATATGATGCGTTAATATAAATAATTTATAACTCTTTAAAACAATAATAGTAATGAAAACATTGTGAGATTTGTAACTTACATAGATGTAAAAATATAGTAACAACACCACAAAAGGCAGGAGAGGATTAAATGAGTTAAACTTTATAAATTTTTACATCATTGAAGAAATGGTGAGAGTGCTAACTTTAGGGAAAATATGATAAAGTAAGGATACCCATTGCCATCGAGTGAATTCCAACTCATGGTGATCCCTGTGTTACAGAATAAAAGTTGTCAGCAGAGTTGTTAAAGTAGAATACGGATTACAATGTCTGAATTTTTTCACTGTGTCACCTCTTCAAGTTCAGATATTTTTGGCTTTTCATTGTTACTAAACTCTGGAAACATGAGTGATTTCCCAAAAACTCAGGATGACATTTCCTAGCTTCTACCATAGCCTTGGAGTCCCTAGGAGGGGCAAACAATTAAACACTTGGTTACTAAACAAAGGGTTGGTGGTTCAAATCTGCCCAGAGGTACCTTGGAAGACAGTCCTGGCAATATACTTCTAAAAGAGAACAGCCATTGAAAAAAATCTATGGAGCACAGTTCTACTCTAAAGCACATGAGATCACCATGAGTCAGAATTGATTCAACAGCAACTGGTTTGGTTTTTGGTTTTTACCACAATCTTAAAGGAAGGGTGGATATGCAAGAAATTTTGTGGGGTTGTATAAGGAAGGGAAAAAAACTATTTAGCTTCTCTAAAAGACTATAGTTGCACTCTCTCTTTTACTGTGCATAATGTCTTTGTGTTTAATTTCACTGTCAACCAATCAAGTATAGGGCAGCAATGTCAGCAAGTACATGTTAGCTCTACCACCACCACCAGATAAAATCCATGGGACAAAGCACTGTGGGAACTGGGTGGCAATGAAAAGGACGCTGGCATTTCCAGCTTATCTGAAATAATTCTCAACTATAAGCAGTTCTGTATCTTGACTGGCATCAAAAGAAAAATAGGGGAATGATACAGAATTGTATTTTTAAAAAGTGCAAGAATAATTAGCAGGTAATTGTTTCAAATATTTATTCTATCTTTCACCTGTGTACAGCAGTTTCCTACACTGCCTCTCACTTTTGTCCAGTGCCCACCTCTAGGACACATTCAGAAGTGTTCTAAAAATAGACTCAACTCTACAAAGCATTAAGAAAAATAATATTTTATTGAAAACTTCTTGAGGAAATAGGATATTTACATAATACACCACATATAAGAAAATTAATTGGATTTCCTTTAGACATCTTGATTTCCCCCCAAACATTCCTCTTCCCTCTAGTCTTTTTTCTCTTTCTCTTTTTTCATTTCTTCACTCAAACTATAAAAATCTCTTCAGCAATTCATTTGCCTGCCCAACTCGGCGCGTAAACACCTTCAGTTAGCTGAACAGTGACTGTTAGACCTTAAGCACATTTGTAACAGGTCTCAGTTCATCTCTAAACATTGGCTTGTTCTAATAGAAATGCCTTATGTTTTGAGTAATGAGGTTTTCAAATAGAAAAATAAGGCACCAATGTGAACTAACTTTCCCCAAGTTTACATCAGATACTTAGTAAAGCTGGAATTGAATCCATCACCCAGTTCTTCTAATGCTAAATCTACCTTTTCCATCTTTTACCAGGTTCTTTGTATAAGGCATTGTGCTTGGTGTTGTGATGGATACAAAAGATAAACTGGACACATTTCCTGACCTCGAGTGGCCTAAAATTTTGTGAAGGAACAGCAAATGTAGAAGTACTTGTAATTTTCTGAAGAATATGAACCATGACGTACTAGAGGTTACATATTACTGAACCACAGAGAAGAGAAAGAATAATTCTAGAAGGAAAGAGAGAAAGGATGGGCATGAAAGATTTAAGAAAGGGGTGACAACTGATCCCATGAGTACATAAGTGTTGGATAGCTGCTCATTATGCTTATTGTCTTCTAAAGTAATATTAATCATTGTTTTCTAAATTATGTGCTCTTCTATTTTATTGCCAATTTATAAAATTAAAACCTACCAAGTTTCCCGAAGTTTTATTTCCTTTAATATCTAAATAATATTCATCACTCCTGAGAGCCACACTGGGCTTTTCTAGAACATGTAAAACCTTATGATTTTTTGGCAGCTGCTATTTATGTATTTAAATTTTTGTTTACTTATATGCAGCATTTGGCTGAATATCAACATCTGAAATATGTGAGTCCATCATCAATCTAATGGAGAAGTATTGACATTAAATACCCAGAAAAATAAGTTGTTAGTCACTTATATAAAATTTATCCATCTCTATTTTTAGTGTATTTAATATTATATTTAATATTATTCCCTGGTATTTTGAGTTAAATGTATAGTTGAATTTATTATTAAAGGTCATATTGATGCGAGGAGTTCTCCAGTTGTGATTGATAAAACATTGGAAAACCTTTTTTTTTTTGCAAAAATAATTGTTGCTATTCCTCTTTCCTGTTGCACGTTCAAGTGAACACTAAGTCCTCTCATGTCTGCCTTCAAATATCTCTCAACCTCTACTTCTTTCCATGCATACATAGTTCCTACACTCCTAGTTTTGATCACTAACAGCCGAGTCCTGAATTTCTGCAAGTGTCTCTATCTGGTCATATTTGTTTCCATTCCATTCTTCACCCCATTCATTCACTATACAGCAGCCAGAATGATCTGACCACGAGAACTCCGTTCTTTCCAAACCTTAAAACTCCAAATTCTTTAAGATGAATTCCAAGATGCATACCATCTGGGTTTGTTCTAGTTTCCAGTTTCCTCTCTTCTCACTCCTCCTGTCCTTGCACACCACACTCTACCCTCATGAGATGAGGTTCAGCTCCCTGAGTGACCACACTCTCTCTTGCCTCACATACCTTTTCACTTGCCTTTTTCTCTTGTCTTGGCTAATTCTCCCTCATCCCTCCCATCTCATCTTAGATGGCATTTCATCCAAAACTCTCCCGGAGCGCTTCCTGTACACGCAAACACCCAGGGAAGGTCAGGAGTTTCTCATTCATGATCCTTACAAAACCTGCACTTTTTCTATCAGAACACTTAACATACTCTAATCTATTGTAAAAATTAATATCTTGTGATCTTCTCCACATTCCCTACTGTTTGGTAAGCTCTACAAAGGCAGGGGCTTTGCCTCTTTTATTCAAGGTTGTGTCTCCATTCCCTAGACCAGTTCTTGGTGTATGACAGGTACTCAGTAACCATTTCTTGACTGAATGATAACCTTTAGGAGAATAAAAGTCAATCACATCCCCTTTACCATCACCACCACCACCACCACCAACAACAACAACCTCTCAAACTGCACTGTCTACATCTGCTTCAACCAGGGGAAAAGTATTTTAACTCTTTGTAGATTTTAATGTTCTACCTTAATATTTTACCTTGAGTGATATCTAGCACTTATCCTTGAGCTCTAAAATGATTATTCTATAATGCAAGTTATAGGAACATGAATTGTCTGGAATAATTGATGTGCCTCAGTAGCCCTTGGACAAAAAAGGTGAGGTCAAAGGGTTAGAAAAACACCACACTTGGGTTAAAGTTTCAGGCTATATATTCACCAATATGGTCAGATGGCGGGTCTGAGACAGGGCTTCAAATTGATTAGTTTGTTCCAGTTTGAACCCCTGCTGAAAATTTGCTAGTTCACAAGGCTTTGGAAGTTGGAAAATCAGGTCAGATGATAGGGGCTGCCAAAACTGGTGAATCCCAGAATGAGCAGGTCAGACAGGAGGATGATGGCTCAAGCTCCAAGAATCAGAGATCAGATGACTATGAACTGGATGCAGGATCCAGAGCGAGAGCAAGTGAGTGAGTGATTCCCAGTCAATGCTAATGCTTCTGGTTAGGGACCAATTTTGAGAACAACTAGTAGAGCAGTGAGTCTCAAAATTTATCATACATAAGGATCATCTGGGAATCTTGTTAAAATGTAGATTCTGACTCAGTGTATCTGGGGTGGAAATGCAAATTCTCAGCAGAGGTTTGAACAGGAACAAACTGCTTAGATGCCCTGGTCTAAAGGTAATTCAAAGCAGAAGATGGCCTACAGATGTGTGAATGTATGAGTGTGTGTGTGTGTGTGTGTGTGTGTGTGTGTGTGTGTATGTAGAAGGGAGTTGAGGAGGCAATTGATTGATGGGGTAAAGAAAAGGAGTAAGAAGAGGTAATTCTAGGAGACAACAGAATATGCCACTTGTAAATAAAATCTCTGTGGATAAGCCTCAGTCTGTAAGCAGTGTCCATGTCAAAAGGGGAAATCCAGGCCTCTCTTTTTTTATATTTTATTTCAGTATTATCATATTGGACCTCAGGGACACATAATTAATTCACATGAATCAAGGCCCTCGAAGGTCAGGGCACAGGGAGAGTCAGTGGCTGGTGTGGTGCCGGTGTGGGCCTGCCAGCATTCCAGTCCTGAAGTCAAGGCTGCACACCCAGTGGGTGGGGCAAGCAGTTTGCAATTGTCTGCTGCTAGCCAAAGGTTGGCAGTTCAAACCTACCCAGCCGGGCCATAGGAGAAAGAACTGGTGATCTGCTTCTGTGAAAATTACAGCCAAGAAAAAGCTATGGCGCAGTTCTATTCTGTAACCCATGGGGTCACCATGAGTCAAAATCAGACTCAACAGCAACAGGTTTGGTTTTGGTTTTGTTTCCACTTCCACTTCCACCAGCCAGCATTTGTACCTTTTTTGGAGAACTGGAAAAGACCTGGTGATCTGCTCCTGTAAAGATTACAGCCTAGGAAACCCTATGGGGGAGTTCTACTCTGTCCTATAGGGTTGCTATGAGTCGGAATCAACTCGTTGGCACACAATAACAACAACAGCCCTTCAAAAAGGGAGTCCCTGGGTGGCATAAATGGTTAAGTGCTCAATTGTAGTAGGCAAAACGGTGGTTTGAACCCACCCAAAGGGGCCTCGGAAGACAGATCTAGCAACTGGCTTCCGAAAGGTCACTCTTGAAAACACTATGGCGCACAGTTCTACTCTGACACGCATGGGGTCACCATTAGTGGGAATAAACTCAGCAACTAACAACAACAAGCATTTTAACAACATCAACAAGCCCTCAGGCTATTAGAGCCACTTTGCCTGCACTCACAAAGACTGGAAGTACCTGGGGAATTTACATCCCAATCAACTTGATGGCAATGGGTTTGTTTTTTGTTTGTTTTGGTTTTAGGGGCAGCTCTTAGGAGCCCTGGTGACACAGTGGTTAAGAGTTGGGCTGCTAACCAAAAGGTTGGTGGTGTACTCCTTGGGAGAAAGATATGTCCGTTGGCTTCTGTAAAGATTACAGCCTTAGAAACCCTGTGGGGCAGTTCTACTCTGTCCTATAGGGTCATCATAAGTTGGAGTCGACTCCACAGCAAATTGGTTTTGGTTTGGTTTAGGGGCAGCTCTTAACAATGAAGGATAAATGTGAAAGACTCAGCTTGCCAGTCTTGGGTGGAAACAACTTTGAGGCACAATTTACAATCCAGAATTCTCTGGAAAGATCTGACTAAAGCGACCCTCTGTGGGGTTTTGCCTAATGCTGTACCCCTGCTTGTGTGCGAGCTAAGCTATTACCTCAGCTCCAAACCGACACTTCTTTACTCGGCTTTGTGATACTAACCCAGATGCTACAGAGTCCATTCCGACTTATGGTGACCCCATGTGTGTCAGAGTGGAACTGTGCTCCATACAGTTTTCATGCAATGACCTTTCAGAATCAGATTGCCAGGCTTTCCTTCCAAGGTTTGAACTGCCAATGTTTCGGTTAGTGGCCCAGCGCTTCGTCAGGTGCTGGGAATCTGCAAACTGTTTCTGCTTTGCCAGCTGCTCTCTATTAGGATCTGCCAATAGACGGCACTAGAACAAGAGAGTGAGGCTGGAGGAGAAAGAAGGGGCTTGCTCCTTACTGTTACTATTTGCTTTATGTTCTTGTCATTATAAATCCAGCTATTTTTCAACAGTTCAGCAGTGGCAATTTATTCCTGTAGCAGCAACTGAATCCAGTTAGCAGTTTTTCCAACACTTGCAGAACTCTCTCTTTGCATACCCAACCCCAACCCCTACAGAGACATCAACACCAGGCATCATCACCCACTCCTCAGTGGTCTGGGTCCCAGCTCTGCAGTGTTGCCGGGTGAAAATCCCAGGTTTTGCTTGGTATGGCTTGTTACAGCCAATAAACAAGAGGCCAAGGTGGGAGACCAGAAAGATGCCTTTATTTCGTTGTACCAGGAAAGGAGCAGTCGGGGCTGTTGCCTACAAGACTGCTTGCAGGCAGCTTGGGGAGGTGGGCTTTTATAGAGAGCAGACAATGAAATGGAAATTCATCGTGAGTATTCAGGATTGACCTTCATGGAGGGGCTCAGGGCTTGTGAATGATTACGCATTTTCTCTAGACAAGGGTTTGATTCTCCAGCGGGGTGCTTATACGTATTTTGTACTTAATGAGCTAATAGGTCACTTGAAGTGTTAAGATAGCATAGAAAGACTGCTAAGACTGGTTGGGGCCCATTGTGGCTGTTCTGTGGTTATCTGGTCAAGGATAGTTTCTGGCCCTTTCTATTCTATAGCTATCTTATCAAGGACAGTTTCAGAAGAATGTGTAGCCTATTCTGCTCAGTGTAGGAGGATAAGCCACAGCAGGTGTCTCTTAGAAGTGCTGAGCTCTGAGGCTGCCTGTCTCAGTAGGACTTCTCTTCCAAACCTGGAGACCCCAGCACCAGCTGAGCAGTCCCCAGATGTCTGAGTTTCAGCTCTGTGTTACACACACAGTTTGCCTTAAAGGCTGCCTCCAAATCCCAAATACCCACCAGAGAACTGGAACGAGAATTCCACCCGGTGGAACCAACCACTCCATGGATGTTACGTCCATTTATCCTGATCAGATTGTACATATGAGACACGTACACGGTGTTGGCGATATTGAAAACGGTTTTAATTACTCACAGACAACAGGTAGTGTACAATAGGAAAAGTTCCACCACGAGTGGTCCTCCCTGGCTCAAAGTTGTCTGGGCAGCATGGAAAACTTTCATGGGTGGCCCCTCTCTTTGCACTGTGGAAGAAGGATCCTGAGGATCGTCCTCCACCCAGTTTTATATTGCAAGGGTTTTTATTTCACTACACAGAGTGCAGTACAAGTTTTCCCACCTAATCACTCAAAGAGAGGGGTAGTCAGACATGGGGACGCCAGCCTGGGATTGTTACTATGGAATTGTGTCTCTTTAGCCCTGCTGCTTATTTAGACAAACCATTAGGCTTCAGAGGGGGAGGTCAGAGGGTTTGTTCCGAAGCCCAAAGATGCTAGCAGGTGAAAAGGAACAGGGGAGTGGTGATAGACATTTGGACCATAAGGGACTACCTCCTCTCAAGCTCCAGGAGGCCATTCATCCGAACTTCTAAGTATTAGGGCTTCAAACCTCTTTCTTTTTTGCCCCAGCCCTAGGAGTAGTAGCTGCTTCCTGAATTTGCTACCTCCATAATGCTTAGTATCTCTTTTTCCCTTTAACAACTCTTTAAATTCTCTCTGTTAAAACAAAATTAATATGAATCCTCAGCTTATCAAACATCATTTCTAAATAGCTACCATCATTGCTAAAATAGGAGTTAAAGGTCATATTCCAGGGGTTTGGCTCAGAATGTGGAAGTCAACATTTACTGATTACCTCCTGTGTACCAGGCACTGTGTTAGGGCTAGGAGCCCTTACGCAAGTATCAGCATTCTTGTGGTAAACAATCAGAAACAGTTGAGTTGTTCAGTGTGGTTCCACAACATCATTCCCTGGGGTTAGTGTTAAAGCTCATAGTCTCCACAGGAGCTCTGTGGGAATGTGTGAACAATCTTGGCCACGACTGAGATCAGGAAGTGAAATGATCTTTTAAATGAACATCTGAACTGGTAGGACATTAAAATGGTGCCCTTTAAAGAAATGTAACACATGTTTAGAAGACTAGCTGAGTGGGCAGACTGGGCAATAGTGGCACATGTTAAAGACAGCCGTGATTCCAGGTGTCTCATGAGGCTGTCTCTGCCTGACCATCCACTAACCTGGTCCTCTGCTTTATTCTCTCCCCAACCATAATGCTTTTCAGTAAGAGGAGAGCTGTTATTTGAGGTAAAAAGGTTCTGCTGGGGGAGCTTCCTATGAAACAGCTGGTCACAGAAGTACAAAGTTATTTCTCTGCTGGCCAAGCAAGAAAAGCCCCGAAGACTGGAGTTGTGGCAGGGTCGGCGTTAGTACTGACAGCCACCTCTAGGCTTGCTTCGTGGAGATCTGGTCAAAAAGTTGACAATGGAGAGGAAAGCAGTCAAGCAGAAGAAGAAAGCTCAAAGGATAAAAAAGGACAGTGACAGTAAATGACAACAGGGTAGAGTGATCTCAAAGCGTGGGTGGAAGCTGCGAGTGCCTGTGGGAGCCACATTAACCTCCTTCCCCTTCTCTTCTAACCTCGACACCCACACACACAAACACACGCTGAGCCAGGGCTTTCAAAAGCAAATCGTTAAGAAAAGGGGGACAATAATAATAAGAACAACAGTGATAGCCAGTTTCATTTACTGAATACTTCAATAGTATTATCTCATTAACGCCTCACAATAACCATATAAAAGTGACACTATTATTATGCCCATCTTTTGATGAGACAAATGATGCTTAGAGAGATTTAGAAACTGAGTGAGGGATACAGCCTACCACAACGTAAGCAAAGTCTCAGAGCTTTGAGGGTTGAGGGTTTGCTCTAAATATTTGTCTCTATCTTTCTCTCATCTATGCACACAAGTAATGGAAAAAGGAATAATGAAGGTTGTTTCCACTGCGTGCTCTGTGAGTGAGCACAATTTATCTATGTTATTGTTGATGTTAGTTGCCCTGGGGTTGATTACGTGTGTGTGTGTGTGTGTGTGTGTGTGTAGAAGAGAAGAGGGAATGGAAAAGGGGTTGTCATTATCATTGAAGGGGAAAATAAAAACTGAGAATATTTTTTCTTTAACATTCTAGCCATCCTAACTTCAGGGTTAGAAAAATATGATGTAGTTATTAACAGATCTCCATGCTTAGGGGAACACATTTGGTGAGAGATTCCCATGGAACCAAGGCATAGCTATTGAATGAAAGTGATTTGTCAGTTTTAGGGGTGAGCTCCTGGTTGGGTTGCAGCTAATGAGCAGTCCTGTAGAGGGCCCACTTTCTCTCTGCACCTGATGACTCTCTGAGGAGTCCTGGCTATGTTGTACCCAAACATCCAAGGACAGCTCTCCAGCTGAGAGTCTCACTGTCCCTGCCGTTAGGGAGGAAGGACTGTGGTGTTTTCCCAGGACCCTGCAATTACTAGTCTCTGAAGGTGCCCATGTCCTAATCTTGCAGATCCTGAGGCTAGCCTGATTTCCCAGGGTGCTTTTTCCCACTTCAAAAGTAGCCACAAGACCAGCTCACTCACCCCTGAAGCTGACTTAAGTTTCTTTCTGTGGGGCTGCCTGGCTTTTTCCTTTGAAGTTTAAACCTGGAAGCAGTTCTCTGCCAGTAGAGATAAGCGCTCCCAGGGCTCTCAGGGGCAGCCGGTCCTAACAAAGAAGGGATAAGACCTCTGAGTGCGCCTTTGCCATCTACCAACTTGCAGCAGAAAAGAGAGTAATCAGGGTTCTTTCCACAGGGTGCTCCAAGAGTGAATCCAATCAAATTTTAAAAAAGTCAAAGAGAGAAGATAAAATAGCTTCAAAAGCGAACCCACAGCTGTAGACTTGCCTGTCAATCAGCAGGAGCCACAAGCCAATCAGAGGCAAAGTATAAAATTGTTTGAAAGAAAATGCATTAGAATCAGTTGCGTTCCACCAAAGTGGCAAAAAGAAGAAAAGCTGGTCAACTGGTCTGAGGTGCAGAAAAAGCTGATTATCAAAGTATACTGATTATCCATGTATACATCTTAGCATGGTAATAAGGTTTATGCACACCCCTCTGAATTTTCAGAATTTTTCAATGTCCAGCCATAATCTTTGCATCCTTATAGACTTCTTTCTATGAATAACCAAGGGAATAATCAGAACTAATACACAATAAGTATATCAGAAGATTTTGTAGACAAATTCAATTTAGAAATTTCTGGAACTTTATTTTTTTTCCTCGCTCATATAGGAGTGTACTTGCCCATCTTAAGAAAGGAACTAAATCTTTGTGTTCCTAAATATGAGGAATTCTCTTATTTTGAAAAATAGAATTCTTCCCAGTCTTTTGTTCAGGAAAGTTCAGGCTCATTTAAGCAATGGAGCTGGAGACCTGTGAGTAGGAGGGAAACCAAGGCTTGGAGAAGCCAGGAATGGCCAGACAAGACAGAACTGGTGAACCTTCTAAAATAGAGAGACAACAAAATTTGGGGAGTTTATGTGTCAGAAATCTGTGACCTACTTGCACGTAGGGTCATTGGTGGGGGAATAATAACAGGAAGGTTCCCCATGGAACCTGGAATAAATACGAAGGCTTTGAGAATTCTTCCAAGAGGTATGTGGCTGAACTGCAGCTGGTGGGGTGACTTCCCTGTAAGGATTCTTTGTACCCTTCTGGAGTGGAAATGTATATCCAAAGGAGCAACAGTAAAGATGACGACAGTCAAGGACCAAACTGTGTCAACCACCATTTTTTCTGACATTGTGGTAGGTAGAATAATGCCCCTTCAAAAGTTCCTGGGAGCGGGGCATTATTCTGCCAAAAAGTTCCCACCCTCGTGCGTCTGTCCGTTTGTCATACTGGTGGAGCTTGTGTGTTGCTGTGATGCTAGAGGCTATGCCACCAGTATTCAAATATCAACAGGGTCACCCATGGCAGACAGGTTTCAGACTAAGACAGACTAGGAAGAAGGACCTGGAGATCTACCACTGAAAAGAATTAACCAGTGAAACCTTATGAATAGCAGCAGAACATTGTCTGATATACTGCCAGAAGATGAGCCCCTCAGGTTGGAAGGCACTCAGAGTACAACTGAGGAAGAACTGCTTCCTCAAAGTAGAGTCGACCTTAATTACATGGATGGAACCTTCATTTGCTGATGTGGCATGAATCAAAATGGTAAGAAACAACTGCAAACATCCATTAATAATCGAAATGTGGAATTATGAAGTATGAATCTAGGAAAACTGGACATCATCAAAAATGAAATGGAACACATGAACGTCAATATCCTAGGCATTAGTGAGCTGAAATGGACTGCTACTGCCCATTTTGAATTGGACAATCATATGGTCTACTATGTTGGGAATGACAAATTAAAGAGCAATGGCATTGCATTCATCATCAAAAAAAAAAAAAAAAAAAAATTCAAGATCCTGAAGTACAACACTGTCAGTGATAGGCTAATATCGATAAGCCTACAAGGAAGACAAGTTAATACAACTATTATTCAAATTTATGCACCAACCACTAAGGCCAAAGATGAAGAAATTGAAGATTTTTACCAACTTTTGCAGTCTGAAATTGACTGAACATGCAATCAAGATGCATTGATAACTACCGGTGATTGGGATGTGAAAGTTGGGAACAAAGAAAGATCAGTAGTTGGAAAATATGGCCTTGGTGATAGAAATGATGTCAGAGATTGCGTGACAGAATTTTGCAAGACCAATGACTTCTTCATTGCAAATACCTTTTTTCAACAACATAAATGGCAACTGTACATATGAAGCTTGCCACATGGAATACACAAGAATTCAATCGACTACATCTGTGGAAAGAGATGATGGAAAAGCTCAATATCATCAGTCACAACAAGGCCAAGGGACGACTGTAGAAAAGACCATCAATCACTTATATGTAAGTTCAAGTTAAACTGAAGAAAATTAGAACAAGTCCACGAGAGCCAAAGTACGACCTTGCATATATCCCAACCTGAATTTAAAGACCATTTCAAGAATAGATTTGATGCATTGAACGCTAACAACTGAAGACCAGGTGAGTTGTGGAATGACATCAAAGACATCATACATGAAGAAAGCAAGAAGTCATTAAAAAGACAGAAAAGAAAGAAAAGACCAAAATGGATGTCTCAAGAGACTCTGAAACTTACTCTTGAACATCGAGTAGCTAAAGCAGATGTAAGAAAGGATGAAGTAAAAGAGCTAAACAGAAGATTTGAAAGGGTAGCTTGAGAAGACAAAGTAAAGTATTACAATGACATGTGCAAAGACCTGGAGTTAGAAAACCAAAAGGGAAGAACACACTCAGCATTTCTCAAGCTGAAAGAACTAAAAAAAAATTCAAGCCTTGAGTTGCAATACTGAAGGATTCTATGTGGAAAATATTAAACGATGCATCAAGCATTAAAGAAGATGGAAGGAATACACAGAGTCACTGTACCAAAAAGAATTGGTTGACATTCAACCATTTCAGGAGGTAACATATGGTCAGGAAACAACGGTACTGAAGGAAGAGGTCCAAGCTGCCCTGAAGGCGTTGGTGAAAAATAAGGCTCCAGGAACTGACGGAATACCAATTGAGATGTTTCAACAAATGGATGCAGTGCTGGAAGTGCTCAGCCTTCTATGCCAAGAAATTTGGAAGACAGCTACCTGGCCAACCGCCTGGAAGAGATCCATATTTATGTTCATTCCAAAGATCCATATTTATGCCATTGCCAACCGAACGTAGAAAATATCAAACAATATCATTAATATCACATGCAAGTAAAATTTTGCTGAAGGTCATTCAAAAGTGGCTGCAGCAGTACATCAACAAGGAACTGCCAGAAATCCAAGCTGGATTCAGAAGAGGACATGGAACCAGGGACATCATTGCTGTTGTTAGATGGATCCTGGCTGAAAGTAGAGAATACCAGAAAGATGTTTACCTGAGTTTTATTGACTATACAAAGTCATCTGATTGTGTGGATCATAACAAAGTATGGGTAATATTGCAAAGGATGGGAATCCCAGAACACTTAGTTGTGTTCATGAGGAACCTGTACATAGATCAAGAGGCAGTCCTTTGAACAGAACAAGTGGATACTGCATGTTCGAAAGGCAGGAAAGATGTGCGTCAGGGTTGTATCCTTTCAACATACTTATTCAATCTGTATTCTGAGCAAATAATCTGAGAAGTTGGACTGTATGAAGAACGGGGCATCAGGATTGAAAGACAGCTCATTAACAACCTGTGTTATGCATATGGCAAAACCTAGCTTGCTGAAAGTGAAGAGGACTTGAAGCACTTACTGATGAAGATCAAAGACTATAGCCTTCAGAATGGATTACGCCTCACCATAAAGAAAACAAAAATACTCACAACTGGACCAATAAGCAACATCATGATAAATGGAGAAAAAGATTGAAGTTGTCAAGGATTTCATTTTATTTGGATCCACAATCAATGCCCATGGAAGCAGCAGTCAAGAAATCAAACAATTCATTGCATTGGGTAAATCTGCTGCAAAAGACCTCTTTAAAGTGTTAAAAAGCAAAGATGTCACCTTGAAGACTAAGGTTGCCTGACCCAAGCCATGGTGTTTTCGATCGCCTCATATGCATGCGAAAGCTGGACAATGAATAAGGAAGACTGAAGAAGAACTGATGCCTTTGAATTATGGTGTTGGTGAAGAATATTGAATATACTGTGGACTGTCAAAAGAACGAACAAATCTTCCTTGGAAGAAACATAGCCAGAAAGCTCCTTGCAAGCAGTGATGGACAGACTTCGTCTCACATACTTTTGACATGTTATTAGGAGGGAACAGTCCCTGGAGAAGGTAAAGTAGAGGGTCAGTGAAAACGAGGAAGACCCTCAACGAGACGGATCGACATAGTGGCTGCAACAATGCGCTAAGCATAACAATGATTGTGAAGATGGCGAAACACCAGGCAGTGTTTCCTTCTGTTGTAGGTAGGGCCGCTGTGAGTCAGAACCAACTCGCTGGCACCTAACAACAACAAAAACAGAAGTTCCCTTGTCCTAATCCTTGAACCTATGAATATTGGTACTGGCTTTTTGGGCTTTTACAGATGTGGTTAAGTTAAGGATCTTAAAATGGAAAGATTATCCTGTATAGTAGAAAATATCTATTGCTAAATATTCTTTACTAGGAAGATGCATTTTTTTGGATCATGGGTGTTTAGATGACACTTCATGCTATGCTCTCTCACATCCTCTGCTTTTCCTTCTAGCAATGAAATACATCCCTGACCATTTTGTAAAAGTAACCATGAAAGAGAAGTTGTTCCCTTGTATCCGTGTGATTCCAACTTTAAAAAACGAGGTCAGTTTGGCACTTGAGGTCTAACAATTTCTAAGTCACAGAATTAGCCAGATGACAACTAGTGGGCATCCCTCAAATCCACTCACTAAAGAGACAGCAAGAGACAGTAGGCTCAAATCGAAAGTATTTTAAATGAAACACATTGATAATCACAAGAATAAAATATTTTACATATCATATCTCAGTTGTAATTGTTAAATAAAAAACCGAGGGAAACCTTGACTTATTGGTGAAAAATATATCCTCTAGATTTTTGAAAAATCTCTTCTTAAGTAATAATTATATTTTTGCAGGGAGGTTGACCAGGTGAGGCTCTGGACATATGACTTTAAGAAGAATTAATTTACTGTAAACCTTTATGTGAAGGAGCCCTGGGGCGCAGTGGTTAAGTGCTCGGCTGCTAACCGAAAGATCGTCAGTTGGAACCCACCAGATGCTCTGCAGGAGAAAGATGTGGCACTCGGCTTCCATAAAGATTTATAGCCTTGGAAACCCTATGGGGCAGTTCTATTCTGCCCAATAGAGTTGCTATGAGTCAAATTGTCTTGATGGCAATGGATTGGTTTGGTAACCTGCGTGCGTGTGTGTGTGTGTGCGCACGCATGCACATGTGTTTGTGTTTTCTTATATTTAATGCCAACTACACAAGGTTTTCTGTAAAGGAACTAGTATTAGATTTCCTAAAGAAAAACCTTTTTTTTTTTTTTTTTTAACATTACATAAGGGTTATGGATGCTGCCAGTAAAAGTTTGCAAGTTTTTTCTCCTAATTTTTAGGGGGA
>NW_004443977.1:2155791-2176223 GCF_000243295.1 Trichechus manatus latirostris | reverse complement strand
TTAACATTACATAAGGGTTATGGATGCTGCCAGTAAAAGTTTGCAAGTTTTTTCTCCTAATTTTTAGGGGGAAATAATATAGGTTATTTCCCTAATAAAAGTAATGTATAATATTTGAAAAATAAATGAGAGTAAAAAAACCTTTTTTTTTTTTTTTTTTAACATTACATAAGGGTTATGGATGCTGCCAGTAAAAGTTTGCAAGTTTTTTCTCCTAATTTTTAGGGGGAAATAATATAGGTTATTTCCCTAAATATTTATAATTTGACGCTTACATAAAATCAGTTCTTGGCAGGAATTTGGAAACTTCCAGTATAAAATGGACCCATATGATGAGTCAGCTGCCCAAGCAAGGAAAAGGGTGATACTGATAACTATTGTCTTCTTTTTATCTCTTATAGCTGAAATGTTGCCCCTGTACCCCCAGAGAAATTAACACTAATTCTACCTGAAAAAGACTTTGAGAATATAGAGAACATAAGATTCCTCCTGCAGGAGAAAGTGATTCTTTTGGCTGCACAAATGAAGAGCTCCAAGCAGGTAAAAGGCACACAGTTTGTGTCCATACTACGAAGATTCTAAGCAACTAAAAAAAGAAAGTTTTATAACCTTGATTGGCATTGAAAAAAGATAAATCCTGGGAGAGCAAGGTGTATATTTTGCTCAGGATTGAGGGATTTTTATTCCTCAGAGGAGTCAGAGTAATTCTTTCCAACTTTTCACAGAACATGATTGCTTTCTAGAAAAGTAAATTAATTTCCCAACATAAGCTGATTTTGTTCTCTGGTGAAGATGAGTCTCCTCAAATAAAATGAAACAAATTGCTCACCAACTATGAAAAATGCTTACAAAAACATTCTGACAAATAGAGAGATACATTTAAAATATTACCAGCCCCTCTGTTTCCCATAGAAGTGACCTCAAATACGTTTAATGAATAACTAAAAACAAAGATCCTTTTGAAATGGTTTCTATTATTTTTAAAACTAGATAATGGGCTGCTTTCTCTCTTTGTTTGGGTCAGCCTTCCAGCTGAGTAGGTTTTCTTACTGTATAGAGTCTATGTCTTCACAGTGAAAAGTCAACCTCAACAGGTCCTAACCTCTTTCAGTGGGGAGCAACGCGTGATGGCTGGTATATATGCTTGAGTTACTTTCTAGAATATAACCAAACGACCTTAATAGTTTACTTTCACATTTGGGACTATTATCTTGTTGATTATAATAAATCATTATCTTTTGACTCAAATAGATACATTCTACCTATGTGAGTTTAAAGAAAAAAGTCAGAAAATTATACAGTGTACATTTTAGTCAAAATAATGTAAAGATGAACTTTAAAGATCTTTTTCAGCTGATTTTGGTGCCTTGGTAAGACAATTGATTTTAACAATGTATATCATTTAAAAAACACAAATGTTTTTCTAGTTTAGAATGGTATGCTTTAAAATTTGGAAGGTCATCTGTTGACAGAGCAGAACTGGAGAATATTTGGAAAACACTACATGAAATATGCCATCTCTATCTCCTTGTTGAACTGAGTTCAAAATATAATAAGCATAGAAGAACAAATCATTATTTTATGAAACATGAAAACTTACGTAACCATTACATGGAACAAGCATATCATGAAATAATCAGAAGCCATCATTATTTTTTTTTCTCACTGACCTATTCAATCTATTGCATAGGATGGTGCTTCCTCTCCCCTTGTGTGGCCACTCCAAAAGGTCTCTTGACTTTTCTAGCAATAATTATGCAATAAAACTTCTAATCATGCTACTTAATCTCAATTAGTGAATAAATTTACATGTTCAAAATATAATCAAAGCCAAAACGCCAATCTTGCTTTAAAGCTTAGTGCTTAGGTTTCTCTCTCTTCTGCTTGTGCTCTTTGCAGGCTGAAATCTGCTTCGCTGTCCTGTTTCTTTACCATCGAGAAGTAATAAATCTGTAAACACACTACCGACCTTTACATATTCAAAGACCATGGCCATTTCTTTTGTCTTATATTTTTTCAGATTAAAGGTAATAAGCACTCACAAGACCTTTCACAAACTTGGATGCCCTTTTCTGCATTTGTTTCAGTTGCTGTTGATCTTTCTAAAACCAGTTTCAAGAACTCAACATAATTACTTGAGATGAAGGTATGACCAGCGCCGAGGTTATGCATTCTCTCTAGTGTTCACTAACGTGATACTATCTACTCGAATCCTGGCCTCCTCATTAGTTCCTCCAAACATTCTAACAAGGTCATTCTACATTTAGTCTTTAAGACAAAATTGTCATATGTTTGGGTAACACTTCAGTGGTTGTCCATTACTTATGTTCCTTTTTATCTTTTATATAAATAATGGCATTAGCCATATGCAGACTTACCTGATGATCATACCCTGCTTTTAAAAACATCCATACATTTTTTAATGGCTACTCTAAGATAAAATTTACTCAGTGTGGGAGAGTAAAGGCAGGAAGCAGAAGCAGTGATAAGAAGGCTTGTATGTGTGAATGAAGTTTCTTCTGATCACCCCTGGCACAGCACGGAACTTCTAACCTACTTTCTTGTTCTTCTTCTCATTGGCTTATTTTAATTGTGTCTCATTCTTGCCTTGCTCCGAAATTCTCAGCTTCAGTGACTGAAGTCGTCCACCTGCAAACTCTGCTGTGTCCAGTTCTTAGTAAAGCTGGTGTCAGTCTCAGAACTGCCAGTGGGAGGGGTTTAGAATTGATCAAACTAACAACCATTTTGATCTCTGGCCACCCTATTTTCCAATGAGCTTCAACTGGCATTATTTCTTCCAAACCGAGTGACCAGTTTTCAGCTGTAGGTTCCTGATCTCACTCTAGTTCCTTGCTAAGTATGAAACCTCAACCTGGCCCTAAATTGGCAGACTTGAGAGAGCCCTGACAAATTTTCTAGCTTTTCCAATTTCCTAACATGATTTGAACAAGATCCCACTCCTACCCTTAAGGCTTGGCTAAGACCTAGCTCCAAACCAAATGGACTAGGTGGAACTGTTGAAAAACAAAACAAAACAAACAAACAAAAAAAAAACCTATCTAACCATAATTTTGACCAACTGTATCAAGTAGCTATACTATCTTCAAAACTTAGTGGCTTAACATAACAGCCATTTATTTAGTTTACAATCCTGGGGTTGAGCAATTTGGGCTGGGCTCAGCTAGATAGTTCTTTTGATTTCTGCTAGTCACATGTCTTTGATCAGCTATTGTTCAGGTTCTAGAGTTTGGTACCCCTAGATATTCTTCCAGTTGCCTAATGTGGGCTTGTTCTAATGGAGGAGGCAGGGCTTAAAGAGAAATAACAGAAGAATTCAAGGCCTTTTGAAGGTTAGGCTCAGTACTGACACACCACCACTCCCACCATATTCTTTTTAGTAAAACAAGTCACAAAGTCAGCCCAGATCTAGGAGTAGGGAAAAAAATGTAAACTCTTCTTTGTAGCAACTGCAAAACCATATTGAAAATTATGTGGAGATACAGAAGTATGAAAAATTGAGGAATTTTTTAATAATCAATATATTGCACACTACTCAGAAACATGACAGAATTCTGAGACATGAGGCTGAACCACATTGAATCATAGTGGCACTGGTGTGAGTCCTACCTAATTTCACAGTGCCCTTTTGGATTCCATATTTGGACTTGTTGCTTCTTCTTCTTAAGAAAAAGGATAGAAAAAAGGAGTGGTTCCTCTACACCTGATCCCATTCACTCCTGGATTTCTTATTTCTCCCAATGCACATTTCCTGGCATGGTGCTGTTGGTTGGCTGTCAAGCTGTAATTAAACAGGTTTATATTCATATTAGGAAGGTTGCTTTTTCTTCATTGGAATGCCACCTTAGGGAAATTGGATCAGAAGTATTTCCGAAACACTGAGTCAGATTAGACAGCTATATACTGGAACTTAAGACCCTAAATAATTAGAATCATATTCCTATGGCCCATCTAAAGCATTCTGACACTGTGTTCCCCCTACATCAGTATCGTTTCTGAGGTATATTTGGAAGCTGTCATGTCTGAATATTAAAGATCAAGATGAGGAATCAATAGGGGTTTTCTTAATCTTTGGAAAAGACAGAATAAACTGAATTTCCCTGAGGACAGATTCATCATTTAATCTAAACAAACAAACAAAAATGTTGTTATCTATCTTCAGCATTAATTGCTGTCATCAAAAACCTAAAAGAAGACCGTAGAGTTACTGATGGCCTAGACTCACCTGAATATTCTAAACATAAATAAAATAGCCAGAATTAATTCAAAATACATTAATCATTTAATTATATCATTAACTATCATTTTTGAGCACTAGTTTGAGTACTTATGTAAATTTCCTCATTTAATCATTACAACTCCAGGAAGTCCCTGTCATTATCTACTTTTTCAAAGATAATGGCTATCACTGCTGATGTCCGATGGATCTTGGCTGAAAGCAGAGAATACCAGAAAGATGTTTACCTATGTTTTATTAACTACATAAAGGCATTTGACTGTGGATCATAACTAATTATGCATAATATTGCAAAGGATGGGAATTCTAGAACAACTGTGCTCATGCAGAACCTGTACATAGACCAAGAGGCAGTCGTTTGAACAGAACAAGGGAATACTGTGTACTTTAAAATCAGGAAAGGTGCGTGTAAGGGTTGTATCCTTTCACCATACTTATTCAATCTGTATGCTTAGCAAATAATCCAAGAAATTGGACTATATGAAGAAGAACGGGGCATCAGGATTGGAGAAAGACTCATTAACAACTTGCAATACGCAGATGTCACAACCTTCCTTATTGAAAGAGAACTGGACTTGAAGCACTTGCCGATAAAGACAAAAACTACATACAGCCTTCAGCATGGATTACATCTCAACACAAAGAAAACCAAAATCCTCACAACTGGACCAATAAGCAATATCATGATAAATGGAGAAAAGTCTGAAGTTGTCAAGGATTTCATTTTACTTGGATCCACAATCAACACCCATGGAAGCAGCAGTCAAAAAATCAAATGACATATTGCATTGGGAAAATCTGCTGCAAAAGACTTCTTTAAAATGTTAAAAAGCAAAGATATCGCTTTGACGTCTAAGACGTGTCAGACCCAAGCCACGGTATTTTCAGTCACCTCATATGCGTGTGAAAGCTGGACAATGAATACAGAAGACTGAAGAATTGATGTGTTTGAATTATGGTGGGTGAAGAATATTGAATATATCATGGGCTGCCAGAAGGAACAAATTTGTCATGGAAGAAGTATATCCAGAATGTTCCTTAGAAGCCAGGATGGCAAGACTTCTTCTCATGTGCTTTAAACATGTTATCAGGAGGGACCAGCCCCTGGAGAAGGACATGATGCTTGGTAAGGTAGAGGGTCAGCGAAAAAGAGGAAGACCCTCAATGAGATGGAGTGACACAGTGGCTGTAACAATGGGCTCAAACACAGCAACGACTGTGATGGTGGTATAGGACAAGGGAGTGTTTCGTTCTGTTGTACATAGGGTCGCTATGAGTTAGAACAAATTCGAGGGCACCTAACACAACACAAATAAGGAAAGTGAATTTTAGGTAGCTTAAGTAATTTGCCCCAAAGTTACATAGCTAGTAAGTGATTGAGATGGGATTTGAACCAAAGGCTACTTAAGACTTAAAGCTGTGCTGTTAACCATTGTATTACAACACTGGCTTCACATGAACTATTTAAAAAGAAAAATCTTAATTAAAGTTATATTAATAAGTGGAGAAGCCTTTATGAGTTACAATGGAAAATACTTATCTTTTTTGAAATCTGCACACTTCTAGCTTGATTAAGGTCAAATCCTACCTCTTCTAAGAAGCTTCTGTGACGTGGTCAGAGGGATTCTGTGCCATAAACACATGCTGTCTCCCTTTCCAGAAGGCTTCTTACTTCTAATACTCATATTTCCAGTATTTATCCAATGCTGGCTCTATACCAGCTTGTATTGAAGCTCCTACTAGACTTTAAGTTTAGAAAAAATGGATATCTTGAATGGAGTCCAGCACAATGCCTTACATGACATAGAAAGTAATATGTCTACCTAGTATGTGCATATATGTTAAACACAAATACGTATATATATGCACATATATGAATTCAGAATGAAATTTCCATTCCCTCATTAGTTTCAGTCCTTCTAGGATGACAGTTTGGTGCACCTAGAAGGATGGAATTAAAGATATTAAAAATGCCCAATTTCTACTTTATAGGGCTGTTAAAATGTTAATAAAAAAATAAGTGTTTACTGAGTCCAGAACAACTGGATGGTGCCCAACTACCACCGCTGACTGCTCTGACAGGGAACACAATAGGCGGTCCCAGACAGAGCTAGAGAAAAATGTAGAACACAATTCTAACTCACAAAAAAAGACCGGACTTACAGAGACTGGAGAAACCCCGAGAGTATGGCCCCTGGACACCCTTTTAGCTTAGTGATGAAGTGACCCCTGAGGTTCACCCTTCAGCCAAAGATTAGACAGGCCTATAAAACAAAAAGAGACTAAAGGGGCACACCAGCCCAGGCGAAAGTACTAGAAGGCAGGAGGGGACAGGAAAGCTGGTAATAGGGAACCCAAGTTTAAGAAGGGACAGTGTTGACATGTCGTGGATTTGGTAACCAGTGTCATAAAACAATATGTGTACTAGCTGTTTAATGAGAAGCTAGTTTGTTCTGTAAACCTTCATCTAAAGTACAATTTAAAAAAAAAGTGTTTACACAATGTATATCATGGACATTTAGAAATGTAATATAAACAGATTTTAGTTTCTTATAAATATTCCAGTTATATGGAACTCTGTTGATAAATGTTAAAAGACTATGAACTATGAAAAGCAACAACGAAAGTACATTTAACCTAGAAATGAGCCATGGACCAAGCTAGCGCATCTTATGACAGACTTTTAAATAACACATTAAAATACTGTATAAATTGGTGGTGGTAACATGCAGGTAGTGACATTTCAGGGATAAACCCTATTCTAAGGGATTAATTAGCATTTATTCCACTACATAATAATAGAGTTTTAAAGGAAAATGGGCCCACAGGGCTTGTTTACTCACTTTTTAACATATAGAGGGCGTTTTAATTAACTCTACTGCTTTTAGAGCATTTCCCAGGTGCTAGAAAAACACTCTAATGCTGGAACATAAGATATGATAAACTAATGTATTTCCTTCATCATTTCATTGCTGTTTTCTCTTCCTTTAAAAAAAAACTTAATTCTTATTCTTTTTTAATAGGTACAAAATTTTTAAAGTATATAAATGTATGTAGGGTATACTCATTCAAATCTCCTTCCTGAAAGCAACTATTGTCACTAGATTCTTAAGAATTGTTTTTGAAATATTTTATGCCTCTGCAAAATGAAAGAAAAATCTTTTTTTCTCCTTAAGTTTATGGTAGAGTGTTAAACAATCTATTTTACTTATACTCAACAGTCTATGAGGTAGATATGGTTCCATATCACTACATAAAGAGCTTCCTCATTCATTTCTTTGGTTGCATAGTATTCCATTGCATAGATGGATTGCTGCATCCTTAACTGATAAATCTTTGGTTGTTTCTGATCTTTTCTATTACTAACTGTACTGCAACAAATAACCTTGTGCAAATATTTCTCACATATGTGAGTACACATGTGGGGCAAATAACTAGAGGTGGAATTGCCCCATGAAAGTGGATGTGCTTTTGTAATTTGTGCTAGGATTAGTCAAAATGCACATTAAAGAGTTTGTACCCATTATGCTATCATGATCAAGTATAAGAGTAGCAGTTTCTGCATACACTTTCCAACAAAGTCATCAAACTTACCTATCTTTGTAGATTTGGTTGGTAAGAAATGGCATCACAATCTCGTTTCAATCTGCATTTCTCTCATGAGTGAGATTCAGCAGATTTTAATATATGTAATTCTATCCTTCTATTTCATTTTATTTTGGGGGGAGCTTTTTCCAAACTAGATTTGGAAGCTTAACTCATTTATTACTGTTTATTCTCCATTTTAAATGTAACTGTGCTAAAATAATTCTACATATAAGTAGGTTTCCTCTGTGCATTGTATTGACTGTATCCCTAGATGTCTTATTAGTAGTATATTCTAATATTTTGATATTTTGTTTTTAACTCAAGTTAAAAGAGATTCCCCTGCCTCCAACTCATGTACAAATATTGTATGTTCAGACAAAGTCAGAAAAATGCAATTAAGTCCTGAGAAAAGGGAATGGTAAAGAGAAAAGTTGAATAAGCTCATTGAGGGGCATCTATGGAATAGGTGGTACTTAAATATACTGATATCCAAATGGTAAAAGATGAAATAAAAAAGACAAAGAGCATAAAAAACAGGTTTAAGTAAAAAGACAAACACTAGAACAAAGATACAACTTTTCCTAAATATTTTGTTTTACAGACTTAAGTGAAAAGAATACACTTCTTTGGGAGAGAGAAACATAACAAACAGAATCCTACATCACATTAAGAAAACAACACACATGACCAAGTTAAATTTATTTAAAAAAATAAAAGATTATTTCAATATTAAGAAATCCATTAATATCATATACTAAATTATAGAGCTAAGGGTGGGAAAAAATCATATGATAATCTACATAGATGCTAAATAAGTCCTTAAACAAAAATTAACATCCATTCTTATTAAAACTTTTAAGAAGATAGGAATACCTTAACATGATAAACTATAAGTACCTTATTCTTAAAGCTAGGATCTTACTTAAAGGAAAAACTCTAGAGACATTTCTCCTAAGAAAAGGAACAAGGCAGATTGCCCACCAACATCTCTGCTACTGTTTAATGTTGTATTGGAGATATTAGCTAAAGCAACTAGATGCAATAAATCAATCAGAGTCATAAGAATATGTAAAGAAGAAGAAAAAGTATCTATTTTCAGATGATATGATTGTGATAAAATTAACTTAAATAATAAAAAAATTCATTAAGGGTGTAGGATATAAAGTTAACATATTAAAATCAGTAGCGTTCAAGTACAAAAATAATAACCACTTAAAGAACATAACTAGGGGGAAAATGATTTAGAATAACAACAAAGAAGAATAAATACTTTTAAATAAAAATAAATTTGCAAAACCTGCACAGTGAAAACTTTAAAACACTCCTGGAACGCATAAAGTAATCTTAAACTTAAAGATACTATCTATTCTTGGATAAAAAACTCAACATTTAAAGTTATTTCTCCCTAAGTTTATTTATAAAGGTAACACAATCCTAAAGGAAATATCAGCATGATTTTATATAAAGTTATCAAAGTTTATGCTAAAATTCGTGTGGAAAAACATTTAATAAGGTTAAGAAAACATGGAAAAATAGTAACTGAGAGGAAAACCAGCATTATCAAACATTAAATCACCTTATAAAGCTGTTCTAAATAAAACAGTGTGGTACTGGCAAATGACCAGACAGACAGACCAGTGGTATAGCATAGAAAACCAGAAAAAACCAAAAAACACCACAATCAAAGAAATAAAATTAAAATGATGAGATGCCAGTTTTCTCTTATCAGATAAGTAATATTAAAAAGATAGATGATGTTCAAATCAAGGAAAGGGATTTTCTCACATGATGTGAGTCAGAATGTAACATAGCATAATCATTGAAGTTTTGTTTTTCAAAATTATTAAAAAATTTTGGCCATTTTGACAAAGAAATTGAATTTCTAGAAATTTATCCTCAGAAATAATCTGTACAAGGATGTTAATCACAGTATGGTTTATATATTGACAAAAAATGAAAATGTTATAAATATCCAACCTTAGGGTCTTATTAAATAAATTATGGTTATTCTATGTAATGAAATATTCTGTAACATTAAAAATAAGACAGAGAGGGAGAAGGTTATTAAGCAGTTTTAATATATGATGCTGTTTTTAAAACATACACATTTCGAACATGCACTGCAGTGCAATGGATCACTTTCATATGGCCTTTGTAGCCATGGTCTTGTAACGCCCACCAAATGATTGGGTGGGACTATGCAGCTAAGGTGCTTGTGACCCACCAAGGGGATTGGATAGCTTGCTAATAATGTAAATAAGGTACATGGCACCCTTGTCGGGGTGGAAACTTGCAGATAAGGTGTATGGAACCCTAAGGACGGATTGATCAGTTTTGCCATCCTGCTAGGCTTAAAATGAGCCATCCCAGAGGTGGGAAGCAGGAGACCTCATTACTACCAAGAAGAGATGGGAGCAGAGCACGTCCTTCGGGCCTGAGGTCCCTGCACTGAGAAATTCCTAGACCCTGGAGACAGAGAGAGAGAAAGAGAGAGCTGTAACACTGGAGACAGTGCAAGATGATGAGAAGCAGCAGCAGAGAAACAGTGGTAGCAGAACCAAAAGAATGGTACAAGAAGGCGCAGTGGGCTTCCTGGCCTATGGAGCAAGGCGGTTCCAGTGGGTGTGCTGACACACAGAGTGAGAGAGCTGAGCACCTTCGGGCAGGAGGCTTGCTGGCAGAGTGCAGTGCCCTGGGCTCTTATTGGTGGAGCTAAAGAGCTTTGTAACACTTGCTAGAGCAGGGCAAAGGCTGGGCTGAGGGACCCAGAGGCTGAGGGTCAGAGAGGTCTGCCTGTGGTCATGGCTGAGAAGAGGCTGTCCTGATGGAAGAGCTGTATCCTGAGTCATTCCTGATCCTGAATTATAAATTAAAATAAATTATTAAATTAAAAATTAAATTAAATTCCCTAATAAACCCCAAAAGTGTATGGTCTTTTGGTTCCGTGTAGCCATTGAAACAAATTATTGAACCCAGCAGAGAAGTAGAGAGTGCTGTGGGAGGGATGGCTGGTGTCAGAACTGGTAAAAAGGTTGGTGGGTAGAGGTATGTTTGACCTCCGCTTCATAGCAATCAGCCTTGCGCTGATGTTCATGGTAATTCTCTCTCTCCCTCATGAAGTTAGAGGAACTCTGATGTCACTGGGCCATTTTTAAATGCACATATGTAAATACTCACACATATATATGATCCGGATATCTGCTACTTTTGTGTCACAGAATGTTCTAAGGTTACCTTATTTTACATATTAAATGAGCTTATTTATGACCCATCCTAACCACTGTGGGTAGTCAAGTTCTCTCCCCAGTGTCCCAAGGAATATCATGAGGTTAACATTTTCATCCTCCTTTTACAGATTTCTTGATTCTTACCTGGCCTTGCATTCTGAGATGGTTTATTTCTATAATCCATGTTGTCTCAGGGAAGAAATAGAGAAACCCTCTCTTCATTATCCATAAAACAGCTAAAACACAGCTATTATTTATCCCTAAGACTTCTGCTTGGGGATATCTCAGGGAGAATAGAGCATGGCATAGAACAGGCAAAGAATTACTACTGAATGTTAGACTTCCCTGTTCTACATCTCCAGGCTACCTATGCCACAGAAAATTTCTTACTCAATAGCCTTCTTTTGCTCTGTTGCCTGACTATGCTTTCTTTCTTCAAGGATGTTATGGATTGAATTGTGTCCCCCAAAATTCTCATGTATAGGAATCCTGAACCCTATACCTGTGGATGTAACCCTATATGGAAATAGGGTTTTCCTTGTTATGTTAATGAGGTCATTCTAGTGTAGGATGTGTCTCTTTCGAGTGATACAAAAAACAAGAGGGCACAAACTGGGGAAGATGGAAGCACACATGAGGACCGCCAAGCTAGGAATGCCAGGGTTACAAAAGGTGAGCCAAGGATTCTCCCCCAGGGCTGACAGAGAGCCTTCCCCTAGAGTCAGTGCCTGAATTTGGATTTCTAGCCTCCTAAACTGTGAGAACATTAACTTCTGTTCTTTAAAGTCACTTGTGGCATATCTGTTACAGCAGCACTAGGAAACTAAGACAGACTACTTTCTATATCTCACTATTCTTGCGGTTTCTGACTGCCAAACCAGCGCTTGCACGGATAAGGCACAAAATCTTAAAATCTCTCTATTATATAATGCCAATAAATTTATTTTTTGTAATAAATCTCTTTTTCCAGATTTCATCTAGAAGCCTAACATTTTACAATTAAAAAGCACTCTATTAAGGTTTTCCTTAATTGAAAAAGCCATTCTCTTCCTAAGAGAAAATTTTGCTGAACTTCTAAAGCATCCAATACACAATGCAGTCAGCTTTTAAAGTCAGCTTTTACCCTCCTTATTAATATTAAAAAACAAAAAACAAAAAACCTCGTTGCCATTGAGTCGATTCTGACTCATAGCAACCCTGTAGGACAGAGTAGAACTGCTCCATAGGGTTTCCAAGGAGCGGCTGGTGGATTTGAGCTGCTGACCTTTTGGTTAGCAGCTATAGCATGCCGTAGCTATTAACCACTGCACCACTAGAGCCTTATTAATATCGCTATAGATATTCACAGAAAGATAAATAAGTGTATGTGTGTGTGTGTGTGTGTGTAGTCTGAAAGGAAGCACACTAAAATGTGTAAAACTTACCTCTGGTAGTGGAGTTGAGTATTCTGGGGAGTTGGTGGTGTGGCACAGTATTTTTAAGACTGCATTTATCTGTATATTTTTAAATAATAAACACACATTGGGTAATTTTTGGTAAGTTAAAATATGGATCATTCAAAAGTGAATTTGGAAACTTCGCAGAGAAACTGAAGTAGGACCATTCCTACTTTTGAAATGTGTGTTTCTAGAGGCAAAAAAGAATCTCATTCAGAGACCCTCACCTATTTTTTTTTAATTACCCTATCTAGACCCCTTAAGAAGGAATAGCCATAAGTCCTAGAGAGTTGTTTTCTTGTGTATAAATGGAGGAATCAGTAGCTTCCCTCAATGTACTCTCTTAGTTTTCTTTAACATTTCTCTCGTTTTAGGAAATACTCAAGTACGGCAATTAGAGCTCTAGAGCCAGTGTAGTAGTCAATAACGAATGTGGCTTCTGAACACTTGAAGTTGTGGCTAGTATAACTGAGAAACAGAATTACTATTTTCGTTTAAATTTAATTCAAGTTTTAATTTTAAAACTGGTACTTGATTCAGTTATTGGAAAACTCGTTAAGTATGGAACAACTTGGCTAGGTGAATCTACTTTTTCAACTGTGTTTTATGAAATATAAACACAGATCAAGTATTTCCAATGAAAATTAAGAGTCTAAATTGAGTTGTACTCTAAGTGTAAAATAAACACAAGATTTTGAAGATAGAGTTTGACAAAAAAGAATAGAAAATATCTTGTCAAAAATTTTTTATAATGACTATATGTTGAAAGTACAATATTTTGGATACATTGAGTTAAATAAAATATATATTGAAATTAATTTCACCTGTTTCTTTTTGCTTTTTTCAATGTGACAACTGGAAAATTTTGAATTACATATTTGACCCATATAATACTTAGAGTAGATAAAAACATGTCTTAGCACAGAAGCCACAAACTGATAAAGAAGAGTTAGCCCACAGACTTCTGTTGTTTGTTCATGAAATGTTTTTCCTTTTTTAAAATTAGTTACTAAGATTAATAAAAACACATTAATGTATATATATAAAATCTTGATACTTGGCTTCTCTTTTAAAAAAATCAGAAAATTGGAAACAAAAATAGATTGATTTCTGCATAGAAAGAATTTGTTGGAACTGAACAGTGGCTGCCCCTGTTAGCTAGTCCAGAGCTCTTTATTTTCCACCCGCCTCAGCCTGCCAGTGAGAAATAAAAAGCACTCTGTCAGACCTTTGAAGACATTTGAGTTCAAAATTCTTGAGGCACATGATGGGGTGGTGTAAAAGAGGTGGGGATTTTTATACACCAAGTTTGGTCTCATGAATGATCTCTACATTGGGTAGTTTCCCTTTTTTAGTTACAAAAATTGATCAATATTTTACAAGGTGAAAATCCCACTGAACATTTCAATAGCTGCTCATAAATCAGGTAACAAAACCAGAAGGAAGAAACATATTATAGTGCAGAAAATCCCAGATAAACATTTAATGCAGCGTCTGCTCCTTTAAATCCCAGGAGCCTCCCAGGTTCTCTCTGCACTATTGGCCTATATGACAGGCTTTAATTAGCACAGATTTTTCACGTTCATGGATAGATTGGAAATTTGGAAGCGCTTAATGAAAAAGGTCTGTTACCTTGACCAGGCTGAAATTGCAGTTAGAGGACATTTGCTTGCTCCAAAGGCTGACTGCATACAAATATATGAATATTAACACTATGCATACAAAAATGAAGCATTAGGTTTTTTTACTACAGAAATATCCAGTTTGACCACTGCTATTACCTCTGAAAAATGTGAGTGGTATCTTCTTTTAATATATATGATTAAATATAACTAGATTTTTTTTTTTTTTGACATCCATTCAGGGATCATAGCTTTCCTTTTACCTGTTGAATTAAATAAAATGAGGTGAAAGAACAATCCCATTCATTTGTTATTGTAGTTCGTGCTCTATGTGAAGCTTATAGTCTAATAGGATACAGAGATTAATAAATAGATCATAGATAGAGACACACATACACAAGTAAATAAGTAGAATAATTACAAACTGTTACAAGTTCAAGAAGTAAAACTGGAGCTGAGGTAGACAACAATGCTCCGGGATCTAGGGGTGGTTAGGGGAAAATTCTGTGAAGAGGTGAGATTTAAGGTGAGACCTGAACAATGAGGAGAGAGCTGTGTGAGGAGCAGAGGAATGTTCCCAGCAGAGGACTATTTCCAGAACGGAAAAACCATTATAGCTGTGATAAACCCTGACCTGGCAGCCCAGCCCGAGGGCAGTGGTGCGGATCTGACTGAGCACCATAACCCTCACTCTGGCATCACACTTTTGTAAGAGAGGAGCTGGACACCATTATCCAGGCGGACTGTCCGAATGCTCAGAGAAACCACCTCAGCCCCCAACACTTATCTAACCAATAAACCTAGGTGGCACTAGATATAACTTCCCTCAGATGAGCTGGAGATATTCCCCATTGTTTAGTTTTTAAAGACCTGTCTCATTCCCCATATCTGACCTCCTCACCAGAGCTAAGACTCTAGGCTGAATTGAGTTCCTCGCATGGCAGAAAACTATTTAACTCTGTGCCCAACTCTTTGGTGTCTTATTCTTTACTTTTTATGTAATATTTGCATAGAAGGAGTTAGGCGGAGAGTCAAAACCCAAACCAGACCCACAGAACAGATAAATTGAGGAAGTAAGAGTCAAAAAACATAGCCCTGGAAAGTGGTTTTGGTATCACCCTAAATGTAAAGTCTAGTTATGGAAGGGTATTCAGTAGGTATGTGACAAATCCTGTTTACATTTTAAGATGGTTATTCTTGCTGTTATGCAAAAAAAAAAAAAAAAAAAAAAATTGCTTTCGGAGGGTAAGAGTGGGAGCAGGGAGACCAGTTAAGGAGGGAGGAGTGTGTGGGTGAAAGTATGCGTGTGCACTGAATGGAGGCAAGATAAACATATTAAGTTAACAGAATCATGCTAACAATAAATTTTGATGTGAAGGGAGAGCAGTATTTACTGAGTGCAAGCTGCTTTATATGTTCCCTCATCAAACCCTTATGTAAGCCTGTGAGCGTGCGAGATTGAGCTCATTTTACAGTCAAGGAAATTTAGACTCAGACAGAGTCACAGAGCAAGTAGCTGTAGGATTACTGAGCTTGTACTCACAAATATATCCATTTAATTAATTAACAAGCATTGCTGGGGACCTAATTGTTTGCAAAGTTGCACACTGTTACTTAATAGAAGGAAAACAAATGAAACTGATGAAAATCACAACCGAGTTTTGTTTACTGGTGCGTAAGAAAACATGGACACAATTTATTTATTTATGTTTTTCTGGACAAATACAAGAATATAAAATTATAACTCAAACTCCTAAAGTGTTTATTTTCTCTTATTATCCACGAGACTTTTCACAAGTATGCTTCAGTCAGTATGCTTTATCTCAAAGATAGCTTCAAAACTCTATGTAAAGTTCATAAAGGAGGCCACATAAATCTAGTGTGTATCATCTTTAAAAATACCTAGCTAAGTGATTCAGGCCTCTTCAAATGTGGAAGTGTTTAGGACGTAGCAGAGGAAATCAAACCATAATCTAAATAACGTATTATTGATCGTTAGGAACTCTGCTAAAGGTTTTTGTTGGGTAACTAAAAACATAGGCACTAGTCAGAAAGATGGATTACTGTTCCTATGGTAACACAAACAAGTTTCCTTTCAAGCCAAATCAGGAACATTCATTCGCTTCCTATATATCCAGCCACTTTGTCCCATACTAAGTCTCCCAACCTGGTTGGTATGAGTGAAAAAGAACTAATTTTATGACCTATTCATGTTAGCACAACTTTTATTGCACATATCCTTGTTTTTGTTTGCTTGTTTGATTTTTCTCCTCATAGCCAAGTTTTTGACATTTGCATCATTTTATTTCAAGCTACTCACAAAGAAAATTATTTTCAGCATTATAATGGAGAATCAAGCACTGTTTGCCTTCTAAGACCTTCTCCTTGGGCACTATCAGGCTCCATTAGCCCATCAGCCATGCTCTAGGCAATTCGCTACCAAAGTATCACTGGTCTCATATGGTTACCTTGGAGTTTGCAAACCACCTACTCAAAAACACAGAAGCTTTCAGTGAACTGGGCTTCACAGTCCATTTCCTACTTTCTGCCCCTGCTTTCACACCCCACTCTGGGAAGAAACCCCAGTGGAAATGTTTTCTTTCTGCCTCAATCCCCCATTTCCATGAAATTAATTAAATGATGTCATGCTTCATTTTATCTGATTTGGAAGCAAGTCATCAGTCTTTTGCTGGTTGTATTAGTCCAAGCAATCAGCGTATTAATTCATTTGTGAGAATAAGCTCAAGGGTAATTATCGTGAGGAGGTTTAATGCCTAAACGTGTTAATGTCTGTAATCAGAAGTATTTTCTCAGTGTGGAACAATTGTTAGACAATTACTGTTGGATATGATTGCCCTGGTAGACAACAGGCGCGGTGTCAAAAGGGAAATAGCAAAAGCTTGTTTTGCAAGTACTGTATTACTGGCAAGCTCTCTCTTTTTCCCCTCACAATCTTTTTCTACCATGTTCAGCTCATGTATAGCCTCCTTCCACTTAGTTTAGTACTCTCTATATTGGTGATTAAGTAAAAACGTATTTGTTATGTAAAAGATTCACAGGAGACAGATTAGCACTCCCTGAAAGTCTTTCCCTTTTCTTACTCTTTCTCTTCTGGAGCTTTGATTTTTATCTGCATAAAACTACCAACTTAATCGCTTCTTTTTATTTCCGTATACCCCAGGGTCACCATTGAACTAAAATTTTCTCCTGGTGGGAAGATTCTTAGATCAGACTAAATATCAAGACCTAAACATTCTTAACAGAGAGCAGTCCCTTTCCATTAAAAAGTGATGGTGAATTGTATCAACACAGTGGAGAACTTGATTATTGATTATCACTCATTACACTGCAGGAGTGATTTTGAACATGAATTTGAATTTAATCTCTATTACTTTTCATTTATTTTTTGCTCAAAGATTTATGATATAATGAAGAATGGAAACATAGTTTCCATTCTGTATGATATTTCTTTCCAGGACATTTTTTAGGCATGGGTGGGATTGTATGAAGTTGCAAGGAACAGAAAAAAAATAACTCAAATTGTCTCTAACAATAACCTATGAAGAAGCAATATTGGCTTATGTAATTGACAAGTCCTAAGGTAGAGGAGGTTTAAGCATGTTATACCAGGGCTCTAGCTCCGTTTACTTGCAATTGTCTCAGCACTGCCTTTCTCTTTATGCTGGCTTTGCCCTCACATTGTCTTCCAACGATATTGCAAATAGCTGCAGCATCCCTGGTCCTCATGTCTGCATGCAGTCTTTAACTGTGCTTCCCTCAAGCATCAGACAGAACTTTGGGGCTTCCCTCCGATTACTGACACGGAAAAAAAGGCTGTTCCTTGAACCACTCACTGTGGCCAGGAGAACACTCTGCACTTATTGGTTTTGGAGCAACAGCAATAAAAGTAGGCTTTAAGGAGTCAGGACCTGGGAACTGGGTCAGTCCCAACCAAACTGCAGGACTTCTATGCAATATTGAACACAGGAATGAACAGAGAGGTCTCAGTGTACAAGTGGTTTGATTATTTTGACTAAATTGATAGAGAAATATACCGTGCCATGTTTAATGATATTTTGGCTAAATAAAATTTTATGACTATATTTCAATAGAAGCAATTAAATCTATGGTATATCATTAACTTTAAAACCCAAACCAAACGCATTGTTGTTGAGTCAATTCTGACTCATAGTGACCCTATAGGACTGAGTAGAACTGCCTCATAGAGTTTCCAAGGAGCGCCTAGTGGATTCAAACCGCCCACCTTTTGGTTAGCAACGGTAGCACTTAACACTTAACTACATCACCTGGGTTTCCGTCATTAACCTTACTTCCTAATAAATACATTCATTCAGGGGAAGGAGGGAGGGGTGTATAAGTAGAACACAGGGCATTTTTAGGGCAGTAAAACTATTCTGTATGTAATGGTGGACATATACATTTGTCAAAATTCATAGAACTATACCGTACAAATTATGAACCCTAGTGCAAACTATGGACCTTAGTTAATAATACCCTAGGGTAAAATCACCACAAAGTTATAATAAAGCAAAAGAAAGATTTTATTTGGTGTATGTTCAAAGAGGCAAAAGTGGGAAACAGACAAGCATGCTGCCAGAGCCATGTCTGCCTGAGTCCAAGGAATATTACAGAATAGGCAAGTGGGAAAACAGACAAGCATGCTGCCAGAGCCATGTATGCCTAAATCCAAGGAATGTTACAGAATCATCAGTATATATTAACATTACAAATGGGTAAAGTGAAAGCTTTGTCTTTTCACAGATTGGCTAAAAAGTGCTAAATCACCGTGATTCTACATTTTGAATTGTTTTTCTTAATAATCACTGGTACAGGTTTCAGTAATGACAGTCAGGAGCATCTTCACTGGTCCAACAAATCTTACTATTCATTAGATGCTAATAGGAAAAGATAAGAGTGAAAAGCATGCGGGTCTTTTGTGCTCTGTTTGATTCGTTTATATGAAAGTTTCCCTAAAAGATGTTTTCCAAGATTGTCCTAGCTATTGTCTTTATACCTCAGGGCCTAGGTGGTGTGTCCTTGGGAGTCCAGCTCCAGCTGGGTCACATTCTTTATACTCAAGGACAGGGAATAATGGCTCCAATATTATCTCCTAAATCAATAATAATGTATAATGTTGGTTCATCAATTGTAACAAATGGACCACAGGAATGCAAGATATTAATAACAGGAGAAACAGTGTTCAGGGGGAAGGGGGTATATTGGAAATCTCTGTACTTCATGCTCAGTTTTTCTGTAAAACTGTTCTAAAAAATAAAGTCTATTAAAAAAAATAGATAAGAACCCCCAAAAGAATAGATCCCAAGAGGCTACCTTTTTATCTAAGTAAAGACTATAAAAGAATTCAGAGGACAACATTGTCACCCTGTGATTAGGAATATTCAGATTACCTTTATTTGGTATTTCATTGTATCTCTGGGACTCCTGGTCCTGCCTATTTAATCTGTGTGTTTACCTCTTTCTACCTCATGGAATTCGTAGATTATCTTTGATTTACTTTTGTGCAGAGTAAATATTCAAATTCCTGAACTTTGCTTAGATCTTTTGACTACAAGACCTGTGACTTATACCTATCCTTAATACCTGCCAACCATCTCCTGACTCAAGACCCTACGAAGGAACCACATTCCATCCTGACTTAGATTACCTGATTTACAAATGACTAGAAACTAGGGACTAAAACATTTTCTAGGATGCCTCTGTTACTGTACGAAGGTGTTTCAAATCAGTAGTTATGGCAGAAAATTTTCTTCTAAAAATATTGATAAAAGATTATTCAAGGAGGTCTCTTATTTTATATTGAATTCTGGAGCCCTTAAGGATTTTTGCTACATGACATTTAGCTACATGACACTGCTCTGTATTGCTGTTTATATAATCATGCTGCTTTGCTTCTGAGCAGCTAATGTGAAAAACATTTACACAGAAGGGGATGAAATGTACAAAACAAAACAAAGGGCTTAATGGGCTCTTTATGTAAGTTGGAAACTTTAAGTGGTTCATGCTCAGATTTTTTGAAAATATTACATTCTCATGGCAGTTCTAGGCATGTAAATCCATGACTGTAGTATAAAAACTTATGGCAATAAGATTTTTCCTTAGTCTCAAAAGGTCAGGGCTCCTTGCATTATTATCTCTGTGACCTTGGGTATGTCACTAAATCATTCTGTGGGCTCTTTTTCTTATCTGTAAAACAGAGATCCATCCATCCATCCATTCATTCATTTAACATATATTTATTCAACATTTAATAGAGCCAGGCTCT
>NW_004443977.1:2154098-2155603 GCF_000243295.1 Trichechus manatus latirostris | reverse complement strand
ATCTATGGAAGCAAGATGGGAAAAGTTCACAGAAGTCATAGAAGAATTTTGTCTTAAATTCAGAGTATGATTTTGCAAGAAGAGGGTCTTTGAAAGGTAATGGTGAAGATTAGAGGAGGAAACAGGTAATGTCAGTGTTTTCAAAACCTTAAAGTTTTAAACAGAAATTAACACAAACCAAAAGTAAGTACAATTGCATGTGAAATTAGTCCTGATTAACCTTGAAAATATAATTTATCACTTTGTATGTCTCTACCTCTCCCCAAAATATTCCTTCCGTAGAGTTCTTTTGTGCTCAGGGCCTTTGCAGTGATTATTTAAATAAATAATTAATGAATTTGAATATTGATTGAGCTCCTATTACATTCCAGAAACGTTAGGGCTGGGGTTTAACAAAGCAAAAAAAGTCTCTATTCTCATGTTGTGTATATTTTAATGGTGGGAGATGTGGTTGCTGTTATTAGGTGCCCTCTAGTCAGTTCCATCTCATAGTGACCCCGTGTACAACAGAACAAAACACTGCCCGGCCCTGGGCCATCCTCACAATTCTTGTTATGCTTGAGCCCCTTGTTGCAACCACTGTATCGATCCATTTCTGGAGGGTCTTCCTCTTTTTTGCTGACCCTCTACTCTACCAAGCATGATGTCCTTCTCCAGGGACTAGTCTCTCTGGATAACGTGTCCAGAGTATGTGAGATGAAGTCTCACCATCTTTCCTTCTAATGAGCATTCTGGCTGTACTTCTTGCAAGACACATTTATTCATTTTTCTGGCAGTCCATGGTATATTCAATATTCTTCTCCAATCCTATAATTAAAAGGCATTGATTTTTCTTTGGTTTTCCTTATTCATTCTCCAGCTTTCACATTCATATGAGATGATTGAAAACACCATGGCTTGGGTCAGGTGCACCTTAGTCTTTAAGTGATATCTTTGCTTTTGAACACTGTAAAGAGATCTTTTGCAGCAGATTTGCCCAATGCTTCATTTGATTTCTTGACTGCTGCTTCCATGGGCATTGATTGTGGATCCAAGTAAAATGAAATCCTTGACGACTTCAATCTTTTCTTCATTTATCATGATATTGCTTACTGGTCCAGCTGTGGGGATTTTTTTCTTTATGTTGAAGTGTAATCTATACTGAAGGCTGTAGTCTTTGATCTTCATCAGTAAGTGCTTCAAGTCCTCTTCACTTTCAGCAATCAAGGCTGTGTCATCTGCATATCGCAGGCTGTTAATGAGTCTTCCTCCAATCCTGTTGCCGAATTCTTCTTTATATAGTCCAGCTTCTTAGATTATTTGCCCAGCATACAGATTGAGTAAGTATGGCGAAAGGATACAACCCTGAAGCGCACATTTCTTGACTTTAAACCACGCAGTATCTCCTTGTTCTGTTTGAATGACTGCCTTTTGGTTTAAGGACAGGTTTCTCATGAGCACAATTAAGTGTTCTGGAATTCCCATTCTTCACAACGTTATCCATAATTTGTTATGATCCATACAGT
>NW_004443977.1:2131095-2152078 GCF_000243295.1 Trichechus manatus latirostris | reverse complement strand
ATACCACATCACTATTTTTTAATGAAGATTGTACTGTTTTTTATATTGTCTTATTATTTTTATCATATAATTGCCTGCATCTTTCAAAGTTGCATATTCTTATTCATAAATTTGAGATTATTTACATTTTTAATTGACTCTTTTCTGTAGGTCATAATATTTTCATTTAAAAAATAATTTTTCTAGAGAAAAAGAGGCACCTGTAGAGAAAATCTAGGATTGTTTCCGTATTAAAGTGTGTAAATATTACAATCCAAATAATTTCCACATAAACCGTGGAGTAATTTTCTTTAAGAATATTTTTACAAGACAAAATTTGTGAAATAAGTTAATTCTATTAATGATTATTTGAAAATTTCTCTAAATTTAGAAGTTACAAAGTCACAGGTCTCAACTTCATGTTACTCTGCTACAAAATATAAATTTATCCAATGAAACATAGGCTTATCACTAAAATATTCTTTCTACATGTCCAGATATTCCAAAGCCTGATTTCAAAATTAAATATTCTACCTTATTTGAGCTAAGTGGGGCAAAGAGGTAAGCACTGGACTACTAGCTGAAAGGCTGGCAGTTCAAACTTATCCAGAGGCACCTCGAAAAATGATCTGCTTCTGAAAGGTCACGGTTTCAAAAACTCTACGGAACAGTTCTAACCTGCACACATGGGGTCATCATGAATTGGAATCAACTCGACAAAAACAACAATTTAATTTCTTCAGTTCTTCCCTCGCTATTTTAGAGTCAAATTTCAATGAATTTTATCCATTAAGCTTTGTAATTCACTGAAATTTTCAGAAGCTGACATTTTATGTTACTCCATTCATTGAATACTTGATTAAAAAAAAAAAAAAACCCAACCAAAATTTAGAGAACTAATTTGCAAGAAGTCAAAACCGTGTAGATCACGTAGGGCATTCAGATAGTCCTAAAAGCTGATGGCTGACGGAGAGCAAAAAGAAAGTACACTCTCCCTTACTGACTTATTATTTTGTACTCATCGTTGGCTTCATCACAGCAATTTTGTAGTTTAGTTATTCCACTTTGAGATGAAAAATGTTTGAGTTACAGCTTCTATTTTAAAACAGGATCAAAGCTTGTTTGGATGCAGCTATGAATTAGGTTCACATCATAACCAATTCTAAGAACAATCTTGCTCTAGGGCTTTCTTAATGTAATAACAGCACTGTTTTTTACCAGGACATTTTGATCTGCCAAAATATGTATTCTTATTATCATCATAAACACAAATAGTTTCATCTTTATGCTAAACTTATTAACTGAATTTATAATAGTGTTCACAATAATATTGGATATTTGATATTCAAACAAATGAACTTCAAGAGCTTTTACTTTGATTCATGGATCAGATTAAATGAACGGTTGGAAGTGATTTTTGAATTAAAACATATAATGATACTAATGTAAAATACCATTGTATAATTTTTTTGCAAAGTTTTCTTCTGCTACCAAAGCCAATATATTGATATTTGTCCCTGGGTGGCACAAAAGATTAAGCACCCTTACTATTAGCTGAAAGGCTGGCTGTTTGAACTCACCCAGAGGCTCCTCGGAAGATAGGCCTGGCGATCTGCTTCTGAAAGTTTACAGCCTTAAAAACTATAAGGAGTGGTTTTACTATGCATACATGGGGTCCCATGAGTCGGAAGCAACTCGATGGCAAATAACAAAAATTCATTTACTGTTCATAAAAGCATCAGTGAGAATGAGAAACTCAAAATCGAGTGTTATGTTCTTAGCACAGATGAACTGATCAGTTTAAGTGACCAAAATATCCATTTACACTAAGCCAGCATATTCTATGTCTATAGGGTTTATTTTTATTTGAATTATTTATTATTATTATAGTTGGATAATACGATCATTTAGGCTCCAAAGTATGTAATGAAACCTGCTGCAGTCCGTTTATTTCTTACGATCAGTTCGAAGAGATCTTCCTCAACTATTTTCATTTAAGAGACGTCCTTTTTCCGCATTTACACCTTCAGGCTCTTCAGTATTACTGGGCATTTTCCTGTTTGATCCCATGTCTACATGACACTACTATTTACAAATAATTTAGCCATTTTAGTCCATAAGGTTGGTTACCAAAAACAAATCCGTTTGCTTCCGGGTTGATTTCGTTATGACTTGGTTCCGACTCATAGCCGTGGCAGCCCTGTAAGACGGAGTAGAACTGCCCCATAGGGTTTCCAAGGCTGAAATCTTTAAGGAAACAGATTGTCACATCTTTCTCCGCAGATTGGCTGGTAGGTTCAAACTTCTGACTTTTCAGTTAGCAGCCCAGCGCTTCATGACTGCACTTTAAAACCGTCTTTGCGGTGTTCACAGAGACCGTCTAGGTTACAACATTATTTCTGAATTTTTCAATTTCCGTCACAGGCTGTTTACATTTTCTCCACCCTTTTTTTTTACTTCCAGTTTAAATCAGTAAAATTGAAGTGGTTGTATTAAAAAACAAACAACAACAACAACAAAAAACTCTGGCTCCGAGTGTCTAGCCTTGCTGTTACCTAAACTTTTTTTTAAAAGCTAGAAACATAAGGAAAGCATATAGAATTTCTCTACAGAAATGACATTGAAGATACAGTCTACTATATTTGTGCTAGCTAGTCAATGCTTTAATGCCTCAGTATTAAGATATCAAAACCATTTATAATAGTTGTCTCAGAATCCTCCAGACTCTTTAAAATTGACCTTTAAAATTCTCTCCTTTACCAAGTTATTCTCTAATCATAGGCAAAGCAACTGGCCAATCAAAAATGAGCTTTGGAAGATGTGCAAGATATTCAGGGCCCTGTGGATGGATTAGATAAAAGTCATGTCATCATTGGGGCGTCTACTTTCCTCTCAAGAGCACACTCTTTTCTCACTTTTTTCCGCCTCATTTGTCTTAGATTTCGTAGTCATCATTTTAAGAACACTCTTTGCCAGTATTGTAAACTCTCTTAATACTTTATTTTTTTTAAACTCAAGTGGAACGAAAGCACATCTTTGAGTGGACCCAGTGATCCACTTTTTCCATATTTATACCTGTAGCCAGTTACCACTGGAGCCAGGTCAGATTGATTCCACTGTAAATTCATTATCCCTCACTTGTAATAGGGCTTCCACAAGGTCCATTCCTAGGTCTTCCACCCTTCTCATTCTGTAACTTTTCACTAGGTGATCCCATCCCTGCCCGTCCTTTCAACTGCTACCAGATTACTCTTACGTTACTCCCGCTTAGACTTTTCTTCCAAGCGCTGAACTGTTGTATTGAACTGCTCCAGGTGATGTCTGAAACACACCTGAAAGCATCATATACAAAATTGAAGTCATACTTCCCAATCAGTAAAGTGCTATATTCTTAACACCTCTTTTTCCATCATCAAGTCCAGTTGCAAGATTATGTACGTGTGTGTGTATATATGAATGTGTGTGTTTGCGTGTATATATTATGTTTATTTTTCTACATCCTTGTATCACCATTCCCACTCTGAGACTAAGCTACCATCATCTGTCACAGGACCACAACAGTCTCTTAACGGGTCTCCCAGCCTCTACTCTGGTACCTTTTAATCTGTTCTACATACTACATACAGACAAAGTAATAGTTTCTGTGAGACAATGGATTTCTCTTTTTATGTGGCTTTTCTGGCCATGGTCTTGTAACTCCCAGAAAATGATTAGGTGGGACTATGCAAATAAGGTATATAAAACTCTGGCCAGGATTGCACCTTATTGTGCATATAAGGTGCGTGTGGCCCACCAAAAGGATTGTTCAGTTTTGCAATCCTGCTAGGTGTATAAAGGGTGAGCCTACAGAGGTTGAGGGAGACTTCACTACCATCAAGAAGAACAGCCAGGAATGGATCGTGTCCATTGGACCCAGGGTCCCTGTGTTGAGAACATCCTAGGCCCAGGAGACACAGAGCTGTAATACTGGATGTGGTAGCAGCATGGGACAGCAACAGCATGGGACAGTAGTGGCCAGGAACTGAAGTGGCGAGGGACAGCAGCAAGGGACAACAGGTAGGTGCAGTGGGCTTGCCAACCCAAAGAGTGAGAGAGCCAAGTGCCTTTGGGCAGGACGCTTCCTGATGGAGAGGGTGTGCCTTCAGGCACTTATTGGTGAGCTAAAGAATTGTGACACTTGCCCAAGCAGAGTTAAGACCAGGCTGTTGTCAAAATTGGTAAAAAGGTTGGAGATTGGAGGTGTGTCTGACCTCCACCTCATAGGAATTAGCTTTGGGCTGGTCTTGTTCCTCTCTCCCCCAATGTTAGAGGACTTCTGCCGCTACCAATTTACAGTTTCTAAATGCAAATCTAATTGTTACAGTTATCTTCTTGAACCTCTTCAATAACTCTTCATTGATCTTAGGAGAAAGGCCAAAATCCCTAACGTAATCTCTACAGGCCTTTGTGGTCCTAGATTTATTTACTTTCCAGCATTATCCTGAACTTTTCTATGCTTTCTTCTTTTCTTCATTGGCCAAAAACCTATCCTTCTCTGACAGGAATTCCGCTCATCCTGCACCTGGCCCTTGTATATTCTGTTCTTTCTCAGTGGAGTGCTTTTCTTTCCTCTCTTCACCCAGATACTTACACTCATTCTCAGTATTTTAGCTCACTGTCAGTTTTCTAAGAGATCATTCCTGACCTCCCCAACTGACTCTCATTTCCCATCACAAGTTTCATAGTACCAGATAAATCTCTTTCATCACACTAAACACTCCTGCAAACTGACTTTTATTTGTGTGTCTCCCCATTAGACTATAAATTCCTAGGCAGCAGGAACTATGTCTGTTTTTATATTAATTTTTATTGTTAGTCCCTAATATAAGTGTTTCGTTAACGTGTCTGTAAGTTCTGTGAGTGGGTGTGTGTAGTCGAGAAGGAAATTGTTGGAGGTAAAGGCAGAGATGGAAGAGAAATCATCTTCATGAATACATTCGTAAAGCCTTAATAAATTCTTATCTCCCTCTTCCTTATCATCAACATCCACAAATATTTGCTGAACACTTAGACTTGTCAAAGGATTTTACATACACTAATTAATGCATATATACCATGGACTGCCAGAAGAACGAACAAATCTGTCTTGGAAGAAATTTAGCCAGAGTACTCCTTGGAAGCGAGGACGGTGGGACTTCATCTCACGTATTTTGGACATGTTATCAGGAGCAACCAGTCCCTGGAGAAGGACATCATGCTTGGTAAACTAGAAGGTTACCAAAAACAAGAAGACCCTCAACGAGATGGATTGACACAGTGGCTGCAACAAGGTGCTCAAGCATAACAACGATTGTGAGGATGGCGCAGGACCGGCCAGTGTTTCGTTCTGTTGTGCATGGTGTCGCTATGAGTCAGAACCGACTTGACAGCATATAACAACAACAATTAATGCATTATCTCATTTGTCCCCATTTTACTTACGAGAAACTGAATCTCAACAAAGTGAAGGCATCAAAGTGGGATTTGTAAATTAACATCCAAGGTTATGTGGTTTCTGAGCCTGAGGCATATTGCCTCTCAATGTAACAGACTTGGCTTAATTTGAATCTTCTCTAGGGAGCTGTCTCTGACTTTGCGCATGAGAATTAGTGAATGTTAGATCTTCACTGATGCCACAAGCTAGTTCTTTTGTGGAGCATTTATTCATTCCCACCTTTACTATGGTTAGTTGTTCTTGCTCTGCTTTCCTCTATGAATGCCTAGAATAATGACTGAGGTATGGTAGATGCTCAAAAATGTTGAGAGTTTATAAACCACGCTTGTTAAACTGGGTTTGGCTGTGGGAAAAATAATGATTCTTAAAGAAATCCAGATTTCTGGGCTCAGTTGCCAAAAGAATACTGTTCAATCAGAATGAACTATGGTTCTAGCATTATGTTTCTGTAAAGTTCCTCAGATAATTCTGAAGCATAGCACATTTGGTGGACTTACTGAAATTTAAGACAGGACTCTACAAACCCTGACAGTTGCTGTGTGGACATGTCAATGTGTTCCTGGGTCATTAATCAATACATAGCCATGAAACTCTGTAAAGACTGAAGAAAGGAACAAAGAGGCAACTGAGAATTCTGCTGTTCCTGAGTCCGAAGAACTTTGCTTCCCATTGTTTAATGTACTCCTTGTGATATATGAAATTAAAGAGACTTCAGCTCACATCAGAGATAAAACTAAAAATAATATAAAGATTTTATTAATATGACCTATATTCAAATTTTGGAAGTATTCTAGAAATAATATCTAGGGGTGCCAAACAAAAAACAAACCTGTTGCTATTGAGTCAATTCTGCCTTATGGTGACCCCATGTGTTACAGAGTAGAACTGCTGCATAGGGTTATTTTGGCTGTAATCTTTATGGAAACAGATCACCAGGCCTTTCTTCCATGGCACTGCTGGGTGGGTTTGAACTGCCAACATTTAGGTTAGTAGTCAACTGCAAACTGTTTGCACCACCTAGAGATCTTTGTAGGAGGGCTTTCTCTCTTTAAACTTTTTTTTTAATTCAAAGACTCATTTGCACTAACTTTAAGAAATGTTCTACAGCATCCGATTCACCTGTCAGTGTCTTTTAAAGTTCATCTTTCTTACTGAGGCTCATTCTTCTCTGAGTACTGCATTCTACTACAATAGGAAATTATTCTCTTTAAGTTCTTGGAGTGATACCCTATGAGGGAGGAGTGCATTGGTTTTTCTATTGCTTCTGTAACAAATAACCACAAATTTAGTGGCTTAAAACAGTACAAATTTATTATCTTACAGTTCTGGCTGTCAGAAGTCCAAAAACGGATCTGACAGGATTAAAATCAAGATGTTGGCAGGGCTACATTCCTTTTGGAAGTTCTAGGGAAGAACCCAGTCCTTGCCTTTTCCTGCTTATAGAGGCCTCCTGCATTCCTTGGCTTATGACCTCCTTCTTCCAAGGGCATACAACTTGGAAATCTGCTTCTGTCATCACATCTCCTTCTCTAACTGATGCATCTGCTTCCCTCCTATAAGAATCCTTGTGATTACACGAGGTGCATCTGGATAATCCGGGATAATTTCCCCATCTCAATATTCTTAACTTAATCACACCTTCAGTGTCCCATTTGCCATGTAAGGCAACATATTTATGAGTTCTGGGGATTAGGGCGGTTTGAAATCCACCGAGACGCAGCTCGGAAGCAAGGCTGAGTGATATACTTCTGAAAGATCACAGCCATTGAAAACCTTATAGAGCGCAGTTCTACTCTGAAACAGATGAGGTCACCATAAGTAGGACATCTTTAGGGGATTATTATTCTGCATACCGCAAATAGTGTCTCAATTACAGGCTCTCTGATACTTGAAAACTAAATCAGTGCATATGAAAATTTAACTTTCAATTCATAGCATTCAACTATTTTCAAAAAATGTATCTTTGTATGTAATCCATGCTGAAGGCTGTAGTCTTTGATATTCATCGGTAAGTGCTTCGAGTCCTCTTCTCTTTTAGCAAGCAAGGTTGTATCATCTGCATACTGCAGGTTGTTAATGAGTCTTCCCCCAATCCTGATGTTCTGTCCTTCTTCTTTATATAGTCCAGCTTCTCGGATTGTTTGCTCAGTATACAGATTGAATAGGTATGGTGAAAGAATACATCTCAACATAAAGAAAACAAAAATTCTCGCAACTGGACCAATAAGCAACATCATTATAAAAGGAGAAAAGATTGAAGTTGTCAAGGACTTCATTTTACTTTGATCTGCAATCAGTGTCAGTGGAAGCAGCCGTCAAGAAATCAAATGATGTATTGCATTGGACAAATCTGCTGCAAAAGACCTCTTTGAAGTGTTCAAAAGCAAAGATGTCACTTTGAGGGCTAAGGTGTGCTTGACCCAAGGCATGGTATTTTCAGTTACCTCATATGCATATGAAAGCTGGACAATGAATAAGGAAGACTAAAGAAGAAATAATGCCTTTGAATTATGCTGCTGGCAAAGAATATTGAATATAGCATGGACTACCAGAAGAATGAACAAATCTGTCTTGGAAGAAATACAGCCAGAATGCTACTTAGAAGTTAGGATGGTGAGACTTCGTCTTACATACTTGGGACATGTTATCAGGGGGGACCATTCCCTGGAGAAGGACATCATGCTTAGTAAAGTAGGGGGTCAGTGAAAAAGAGGAAGACCCCCAAGGAGATGGATTGACACAGTGGCTTCAACAATGGGTGCCAACAAAGCAAGGATTGTGAGGATGGCACGGGAACAAGCAGTTTCATTCTGTTGTACATGGGGTCTCTACGAGTTGGAACCGACTCGACGGCACCTAACAACACCTATGTGTGTGTGTGTGTGTGTGTGTGTGTGTGTGTGTGTGTGTGTGTGTGATATATAGACAGATAGATAGAATTTACATATTGCCCAGATCATTTTGAACTATTAAATCTCATAGAACTCTGAGGGTCTAGAAAAGGTCTCGACTGAGATGATTAAACAAAGGCATTTGAGACTTAAACCAAAACCAAACCCATTGCCTTTGAGTCAATTTCTACTCACAGAGACCTTATAGGATGGAGTAGAACTGCCCCATAGGGTTTCCAAAGAGTGGCTGGTGGATTTGAACTGTGGATCTTTTGTTTAACAGCTGAGCTTTTTAACCATTGCGCCACCAAAGCCTCATTTGAGACTTAAGAAATCTCAAAAGAACTTCTCTCCTCTCTGTGCATGGTGTACTTCTTCCCACAGAGGCAGGGACTCCTAATTCCATACACAAACACTCTAACTCTGTAACATTAGGAAAATTACCTTTTTTATAGACATCTGCTTTTTATCATCTAAAGCACAGTTTCTTTAAGAACAGGAGTGGAAGACAGTAACATATCTGCCAATTTGCCAGGTAACTAGAGATCATTCAAAAGAAATCAGATACCATTGAGGAAAACACTTTGTTTTTTCTATACATTGTCAATTGACTATGACTAGAATTTTAGACTTAAACTAGTATTTTTATAGGCTTTCTTTTTTTTAAGTTTAAATGCCAAAGGTTTCTACATTTTTCATCCCTCCCAAAACGTCTGTATGTTTAAGAATCAGATGGTGAGGATTGATACGAAAGCCCTGAGTGTCACTATATTTGTGCTTTTCATAAATCTTCTTCTTCCCTTTTACTTCCATTTCTTTTTTAAGAAGAAAATACTATGTTGGCGAGGAGGTGAATCAGAGTTAGTTTCAAATCTTGACCCAAACTCTAGTGTATATGAGTTTTAAACAAGGCTATTAATGCCTTGATGTTCAGACTCCACTATGTGCGCTGGCACTCACTGAGGTTGGTTCAACTCAACTAGAATAAGAAACCATTTACTTGCTCGATTACTCACCTATTTTATTATAAGAGACTGAGGTTGATCTTTTTTTTTTTCCTGTCACAGCATGTTGCATAAATTTACCGAACAGCCTCTGAAAAGCAGAGTATCCATCATTCCGACAAGTTCTAAACTGAAGACCTGCTTTCTGGTAAATATTTAAAGATCACCCTGTCTGTAACAGTTAATAATTCTATAACATTTCTTGCTAAAAGAGTACGCTTATTAAATTTTAAGCCTGTCAGACTGTTTTCCTCCTGCCTTCATTAGAGTGCTCTTCCCCACTTCTCGCCATCCCTACCCCCTTATCTTTATTAATTTTGGTCTAGCATCATTAATGTTTACTGACTTCTAGTTTTCACCCTTACAGTGACTAACAATGCAACCTGAACCCTGTCATTCAACAAAATCTTGACTGCAGAAGCTATTTATTGGCTCTCCCCAAAATACATAGTGTACTGTGCATTTTGGAACCCCTGTGATTAAAAAAAGTCCATATGTAGATTGATAGCTCTAAGGAAAGAAAACACTATAATGAATAGTATTTGTAACATTGACCTGTATAATGACATTTATCAAGCAAAACTCATAGGAAAAAAAAAAATCATCCAAAGTAGGTCTGTGTGTAGCACTCCACTTCTGTTGATCTGTTTCAAACAATTGCTTATTTCCCCCTAAAACATCACTTTTCTTTCGTCTTTTAAAATGATTGTATTTTAAAGAACCAACACAGCTTTTCCCTCCCTGATCAGAACTAATACCTTTTGTATCCCCCACAACTCCAGGATTTATAAATGTATGCTACGAATTAATTGAATTTTCCTGAACTTTGAACTCCCTCTTAAAATATGCTGGCCTTTGGAAAATGTGATTTTTTTTCAGAGTCATATTAATAAAACATTATTTGAAATTCTTCCAAGCACAAGAAAAAAATACTTCATCTTTTCCATATTCATATCTTAAATTTTCACCTCTGAATATCAGAACAGCAAAATAAAAAAGGGCCCGAGGTGTTAATGAGCAATCTCTTTGCCCCCTATCATCTAAAATAGGGCTTGTGGGGGCAAAAGGCAATCATGACGGCCCTAGAGCTGAATTCCCAGAAATTATAGGGAAAATAAGTTTTCTCAAAGAGACTCACACACTATTTGGGACATAAAACCACGCATGATAGAGTGTTGGGGAGCTGTGAAATATATCACATATTGGTTTCTATCAAAACGTATGAAATGTACCACATATTGGTGTCTGCCAAAGACAGATTACAGCTTAGGTACTCAACTCCCCAAGAAGAGAGAACACATTGTATGGGGCAATCAGGATAAGCTTTTTATCTTGTCTTTTTTGTTTTTATCAAATTATGACCCACACGACAGACATGGATAAGAGGGTTCTCTTTTCCTAGGGAAGACATCTGCTGATCCAAGTGATTACAATCTGCTAAACTCTAGTACTTACTTTTGAATTGTCAGGTGTAACATGTGGCTGAATAGTAATTAGTCATAAAATATCCTCATTAGTTAAGCCTAAATATCACATTTTAAAAGGTAATTCACACCCTACCACTGTTTCTGTTGTTTTTGGATTGTTTATGTCTTTTGTTTTGTGTAGTTACATCAGGGACTTTTGAGATATCCGCCCCTACAAAGACAAAAACAAAATGCAAATCTAGGATTATTGGTCACTTTAGATTTGAGGAATGGAATAAACGAGGTGCCAAATTTTGTCAATTATATAAGTGGTACACAGGATCGTCATTATCGTTTCTACTCTTACATATATAAAAAAATGAACAAAACCCAACAACTATACATAAATAAATTTAAAATACATGTATATATATACACACACATACATACTTACACATGCATACATATATATTTATTTATTTATGTGTTTTTTAATTTACTTATATTTAACCTTGTTGAATAATAGTGCAAATACCAGCATTCACTACAAACACCAAAGGTAGCATGGGTCTGGTGCAAATGTGTGCCAAGTCTTAATAAACAGTATTCTTTGTGTCTGTGGCCTAAAACCCAACACTTAATCAGGCGTTTCTCTTTCGTTATTAAATATAGGTTAGTCATGAGTATCACTCTTAATTATTACTGACAGAGGGGAGTTTCCAGGTAGTCTACGATTTCCCAGAGCATCTTGGGAAGAATGTGAGTAAAAAGGAAGTCTTCAGCCGATTTGTTCAAAGACCAACCAAGAGTCAGTGAGAAGAGTCAAAAGCAACAGTAACAATTTGAAATTTCAGTCCTATAAACTGTAAATACACTTACTTTCTCAATAGGGCTACAAAGACTGAAACTACACAAATCTGTTAATTTTGGGTAATCAAAAAATACCATTAAATGCTAATGATAGTCACCATTTCTAGAAGTTAGAGGCAAAAGATGACCATAATAATTCCTTAAATTAGCTCTTAAAATGAACTGCTGCATCTTAGCTCTGTAGTAGATTCCTAGGGCTCTCATAACAAAGTACCACAAATTGTGTGGCTCACAGAAAAGAAATGTATTGCCTCACAGTTCTGGAAGCTAGTAGTCTAAAAACCAGGGTGTCAGCCATGTCGATTCCTTCTGAGGGCTCTGAGAGAGAATCTGTTTCATGACTCTTTCCTAGTTTCTGGTAATGGCCAACAAGCCTTGGCATTCCTTGGCTTGCAGTTACATGACTCCAAATCTCTGCCTTCTTTACAAGCCATATTCCCTCTGTGTCTGTCTCTGTGCCCCTTCTCTTTTCGCATAAGGACATCACTCATATTGGATTAGGACCAACCCTACTCCAGTATTACCTCATGTTAACTGATAGCATCTTCTAAAACCCTATTTCCAAACAAGGTCACATTCACAGCTACTAGAAGATAGGACTTCAGTGTATCTTTTTTGGGGATACAATTCAAACTATAACAGCCCCAAAGTATAAAGTTTCTACCCTTCAGGGACATTTTCAAAAGGAATCAGAGCATCAGAGTTTATGATTTAAAAGCTAGAACCTTTCTTTTCAGGTATCCAACATAGAAATTAATTTTTTTTTCTTTTTTAGAAGCATGTTTTGTGTGTGTATACTGGTACTTGCTGAAGAAGTGCACCAGTATCTTTTTTCAGAGTGACATTGATACATACTCTTTAAATAAGTAAACTGTGTTGCACACATAGATTGTCTTAAATGGCTGCAGATCCCAAGTACCCACCAGAGTACTCGGATGAGAATACCAACCACCCCATGGGTGTTATGTCCATTTATCCTGATCAAGTTGTACACATGAGACACATACACAGTGTTGACAGTAGAGAGAGCTGTTTTAATTACTCACAGACAACAGACAGTGTACAATAGAAAAATTTCCATCAAGAGCACTCCTCCCTGGCTCAAAAGCTGTCCGGGTGGGACAGAAAACTTCTACAGGTGCCTCCTCTCTTCAGAGCATGGACGAAGGACCCCCAAGGGTCTCCCCTCAGCTGGTTTTATACTCCAGGGGTTGTATATTTCACTGCACAGAGTGCAGTGCAAATTTTCCCCCCTGAAGACCCAAAGAGGCAAGTAGTCAGACGTGGGAGCACCAGCCCAGAACTGTCTGTCAGCCAGGAAATGTGTCTCTTTAGCCCTACTGCTTATTTAGATAAACCATTAGGCTTCAGGTGGTGAGGTGCAACCGTTTGTTCTGAAGCCCAATGTTGCTAGCAGGGGTGAAGGAACGGGGAGAAATTATAGCCCTGTGGGCCATCTGAAGGACTACCTCCTCTGATATGGCATAGCCTATTATCATGACCTTAAAGAGTGGTTTTGCAGTAGGGTGAAAAAAATATTTATGAGCTAGGAAAGCACCAATATTGTCTATAGGTCCCTGTGTCACTTGAACATGGAAGAATCCAAAGCTTACACTCAACACAGATACAATGTAAGAGATATTTTCAGGGAAGATCCTGGTTTCAAACAAACAAAGATGTAGCAGGATTTTAATGTGAAGAGGTTAAGGATTCAGAGCAGTGTGGTAAAATCACAGGGATTACAAAGGTCAGTATGGAAACGGCAAAGGTCAACTATGAAAGGAAGAACTGCACTGAGGAGGGTGATTATATAGTGCGATACTAAGTGAGAGGGGGAAGTCCCTGGGTGGTGCAAATGGTTAAGCACTGGACCACCAGTTGAAAAACTGGCAATCCAAACCCACCCAGAGGTGCCTGGGAAGTAAGGCCAGGTGGTCTGCTTCTGAAAGGTCACAACCTTGAAAACCCTATGGAGTGCAATTCTACTCTGCACACATGAGGTTGCCATGAGTCTCAATTGACTTGACAGCAACTAACAACAATAACAAGTGAAAGGATAATTGACCAAAGGGCTTTCATTTGAGTTGGTGGCTAACCATGAGAGGGAAGAGAGGCACAGTTAAAACAATTGCTGTCAAGGTTACTGTTCTCATAAGGATAGTAGGCAGCAGTCTTTTCTGAGTATACAAATAGACTGGTACTAGGAAGTTGTTTTTCAAGACAATTCTCTCTGGATCCTCTGGAAGGATCTGTAGCTACACTTTAATTCAGAAGTATTCCTAAAGAGATATATGATCTAGCTTAGAGAAAAAGCCCTTCAACAGAACTCTAAGTGTTTAGGGAGAGTATAAGTGGATCCCTGGAGGCTCTCATTATAATTGAATTTGGGGCTCATTATTGCTAATCAGTCTATCATTTGGAGTATGTTGCTGGAGAGTAGGAGACAACCTTTGAGTTCAATATTCTCCTAGCAATGTGGAGGAGTATATGTAATCAGATCCCCACATCAATAGCCACCTCTTAATGAAACCATGGTGATATAAGGTGGTGCAATGGTTTAGCTTTCAACTGCTAACTGAAGAGTTGGTGGTTTGAACCCACCAGTCGATCTGTGGAAGAAAGACCTGGCGATCTGCTTTCACAAAGATTACAGCCAAGAAAACCGTATGGGGCCGTTCTACTCTGTCGTATCAGGTCACTATGGGTTAAAAATCAACTCAATGGCACCTAACATCCACAACAACAACAAGATGACTAGAAGGCCTACAGGATCACTGCAGAGGGCTGAGGGACTTACAAACGTCCATTCAGTCGTACTGAAAGGAGGGAAGCCTAGGAAATTCTCTTCATCCTGCATAAAGTGCTCACACTGCCTTAGTCATGCCCAGCATGCAGTTTTCTGGGGAAAAAAGTGCAATGTATTATATGATTTTACCCATTTTGATAATACAACCTGATGTCTTGTTAATACTTGGAGGCAAAGATACAATTCTTCCCTTCCAGCTTCTTCTACTAGCATCCCTTCTGATCAAACTTCCCCTAAACAATAGAAGGACAACACAGTATATACAGATTTTTTTTTCCCAACTTGATTTTTTCATAAAACCAAGAATTAACTTAAATCAATAAAAAATACAATGACTTTAAACTAGAACAGATCTTTTCAAATTTTGAATAATCAGAGAACGACTAAAAAAATCCAAGCATTAATATAGCACAAAGACGATTTTATTAAAAGTTCTAGATGAAAATAAAATCAAATTTCAGATATGTACCCTCCTGATAAATGTAAATCCCATATTGGATACTAACATAAAAATTAATAATGAACAAATCCTTGGATACTATTTTGGAATTATTAAAGTCCTGGTAGATTAAGAAAATCATATTTTTCCACATTGTTTAAATATTTCCATCAATTTACATCTTTAATTATTTACCTTACTTTTCTTAGAATAATGAAAATATATTTATTAATTTAACTAGAAAGACTATTTTTAAATCACATGAGGAAAAATGAAATACAATCAAATCAGCAATGATATTTGAGCAAAGGGGTTGTGACTAAATAGACCATGGGTTGTTTTCATCCATGTCTGTGAATATTTATATCTGATTTTTTCCTCATTTAAAAGAGAGTGACATACATAAAATATTTGTTATTTAAATAAAAACAAAATACCACATTTTCTTCCTTCTGTTGACAAAACAAAATATTGTGTGTATCTCAAAGACTTTTCTTAGAATTCAAAGCATAGAGCACAAGAGGAGTCACATGTATTATACCTAAGAAGTAATCTGATCATTAAGAAGGAAACGGAATAGGTTGAGAAGAAGAAAAGACTCCAAAATGAAACAGAAAATGAGAATAAGATCAATAGTTGTGACGAATTAAATTTTTAGCTAATTGCAATCCCATGATATTGCAAAGAATTTAAAATAACTATTAGAAAACGGGGCACTGACACATGGAAATTACTATGTAAATATCATAACTAGACATAAGAAGATATACGATAAAAAATAGAAATCACTATTTCTTGTTTAGGAACTTTTCTTGTTTGGTATGTATTAAGATAAGAATAGAAGCAACAAAGAGGTCCCGAGGTGGCGTGAAATGTTTGCGCTCGACTTGTAACCTAAAGGTTGGTGGTTGGAACCCAGCCAGTGGCATTGTGGAAGGAAGGCTGGCCATCTGCTTCTGTTAAGATTGTCGTTGTTGTTAGCTGCCTTCAAGTTTATTCTGACACATAGTGACTGCATGTGTGTCAGAGAACTGTGCTCCATAGGGTTTTCAAGGCTGTGACCTTTTGGAAGCCAGTCACCAGGCCTGTCTTCTGAGGCACCTCTGGGTGGTTTTGAGTTGCCAGCTAGTAGTTGAGAGCTTTAACCATTTGCACCACTACAGCCAATAAAACCCTATGGAACAGTTCTACTCTGTAACACATGGGGTCACCACGATTTGAAATCAACTTGAAGGCAGTGGATATGAACAACTGGTTTGTCAGTTTGTTGTATCACTGCTGTGATGCTGAAAGCTATGCCACTGGTATTTCCAATTTGAGCAGGGTCACTCATAATCAACAGGTTTCAGCAGAGCTTCCAAACTAAGGCAGACGTGAAAGAAAGACTTAGTGAGGTACTTCTGAAAAATAGTCAGTGAAAATCTTATGGATCACAACAGAATATTGTTCAGCTTGCTTGCTTTGAACACATCATTAGCTGGAGGAAGACATCATGTTTGGTGAAGCAGAGAGGCAGAGAGAGCAAGAAAGAACCTTGGTGAGATGGATTGGCACAACAGCACAACAATGGACTTGAACATGCTGGTGATCTTGAGGATAATGCAGAACTGGGCAACATTCCTTTCTACTGTACAAAAGGTCCCCATGAGTCTGAGTCTACTCAATGGTAGCTATCAATCTATCATCTATTTATGTATCTGTGTCTCTTTCTATCTATCCAGGAAGCAGAGCAGTCAGTGGCTAGGACAAACCAGATTCAAATTGAATCAGATTGGAGGGTCCAACCAAGGAGGAAAAGTAGAACTTGCTGTAAGATCAGCAAAAGGAGGAGGAGGTATAGGAATACCATTCTAGAAGGAGAGCGTGAGGTTATAGCAAATCCAAGCCTGAATGGATATTCTTTTATTGTAGCAATAGTGAATCTTGCCAGACTTGTGACAGACCCTTAAAGAAGATAAATTATGCCAAACTAAATGACCGTTGGCCTTCTAGTCCAGAAGGAGAACAGTCTTAAAAGTCTCTACTAGGTAGGTTTTTATGAGTGGTGCTGATAAGCTATGCCTCAGTGCCACTCAGTGCTGCCACCAGGAAACTGAGACGTGACTTCCTTCTAGCAGTACATGATCGAGGAAGCCACATTTCTGGCCACACCTCTTGGTAGATCACAATGATTCTGGATTCCAGCTTTGTCCATTTGGAACAGTTCCCTTTCAACAATGTTCAAATACCGTTAAAAATCTTTTTTTTTTTTTTAAGACTGTGGAAATTTTCAGTAAAATGGAAACAAATTGCTATAAGTAAACCATTTGTCACAGTCTGATTACTTTGCAGCCACTCTGGGAACACCAATTTGTCATGCTAGATCAAGATAACCACAGCCTGACTAGAGGAAATGGCTTTTTGCCTACTAGTTGTGATTTTTTTTAAAACGTTCACCCAGAGAGACGTGCTCCATGGAGTCTTCGTGTTCCACTCCCGCTGTGTGACTGAAGAGGAAAGCTAAAGCCAAGGCATTAAGCACAAACTGCACCATCTAAAAGGCATTTAAAGGCAAAATTACCTATGGCTAAAAGCAAAATTTGAGTTTGGAAGAAAATATATATCTAGAGTACAATATTTCTTTGTATACGTTTAAGTTATTCAAATGAGGAAAAGTTAAAAACTATTACTCAACTGGAAAAAAGAAAGATGGAGAATAATCAAATAAATGTTTTCAGTACATCAATTTTTTAGCATAAAATAGGCACTTAAGAAATGCTTGGTGATTTGTTAGTTGCTAGATATGGGAGATAGGAGAAAGGTGTAGCAGTCTGCTCCTATAAAAATTATAGCCTTGGAAACCCTATAGGCAGTTCTACTTTGTTCTATAGCGTCGTTACGAGTCAAAATTGACTCTATAGCAATGGATTTGGTTTTGGGTTTGATGTGGAAGAGATGAAAGAAACCACCTGTTTGTCATCTTATTTTTACCGAGTATTAAAGTTGAAAAGTTGTTTAAAATCAAATGTTCAACCACCTACCTGCCTCAGACAGTTCAAGTATAATTTGAGCTTAAAGAGCTGACAATTATTCAAGATTCTTCCAATTTTTTTCTCACATAACTACCCACAATATAATGAATGTAACATTAGGTTAGAGGGACCTATGACTTCCTGAAATAACCGACATAGACTAGAAACTCTTCATGCCCCTAGGATAAGTTTTTCAAATTAAGAGCGCTCTCAGTTTTGCCTTTGCTGCTCCAAGAAGCTTCACCAGCAATCTTCCCCCAAGAACACAGTTTACCAACCATGTCATTATTGATCAGTTAAGTTCTGAGTAGTAAATACTTTCATTTCTTTCTCAGTCGAGAAGTGAAACTGTCAGCAAAGGAAGTCAAGCCTTTTTCTGATATGTTGTTTGTCATGTGATATTTTTGACATGGGTATTCAGTTGGATAGCTCTACTACATCTTGCCCCTGAGTGGATCATGCAATATCTATTATGAAAGCATTTTTTATAGTCACCATCTGGATGGGTGGACTATGCTCATAATGCAAACATCAATAATTTTACTCCATTTATTCTCACTTAAATTTTCATCATAAAGCTTTCATTATGATTATACATTTTAGTGCAGAAACATGTCTTTTTGACAAGGTGTGTTGCTTTTTCGTTGTTATATGTTTTACTATTAAATACATTTAGATATTATCATATTCTAAGAATATATACATCTTATCCCACCATATCGTAGTGATAACTATTTCTGAGAGTCGTAACAGAAGTTAATTTTTAAACTCAAATGTCCTCTAAGCCTTACCAGTTCATACATTTTGAAACTTCCTAAAATGGAAAGTGATAATAGGAGGGGGAAGGCGAAATTGCCTCCCATAAAAGTCACTGCTACTAGCTTTGCAAGGCCTCTTTTCTGGTGTCCACTACATCACATTGCATATCATGGGAATACAGTCCTTTGCAGAAACATTCCCTATGGTCAGAGGCTTTGGTATCATGATCAGTAGACTAAAAAAATCTATTATTTGAGATTATTTACATAGTTGTTTACTTACGTTTACTCTCTATGTAATATTTATTTCTCTATCCATCTATTTTCTTTTCCAAAGGCATAGAATAATAATTGCAACTACTTTTAAAAATCTCTTCTGCACGCTGGAGATATAAGAGCACTTATATCATAAGGCTTCTGTAAAGATTAAATAAGTTAATATATGTAGAGTGCTTTCAACTGTGTTTAGTATCAATAAATGTTAAAGATGATGATGACGTAACTGACACCATGCTACACACTTTAGAGATTAATTTACACAATTCATTAAACCTTTAATGAAAGACTTTCAAATATTAGCGTAGATACATTCCAGACTTAATCTCGCACTATCGATCTTTACAAAAAGATTCAGTAATCAATAGGTTTTCATAAGTTTTGGCAAATTCTCCAGATGGTCTTGGACAAATTCTCTAGGAATACAGCTCATCTTTCACAAAAACGTGTTAAAACTACTTGCTGTCCATTCTTCTCATGTTAACAGAGAGTTTTCAAGGAAGATTACATTTGTCTTCCTCCTGGGAATTTCTCCAACTTACTAGTACCAGTTAATACTCCTCACTGATGTGTAGAACGAGATGCTTTTTCTTCTTTGTGAAGTCTTTATACATCTAGAACAGAGGCATGAGAGATTAGCAAAAGTTTAGGTATAAATTTTAGGGATAACCCTTCCAGATCATCTTGGATAAATAGGATCTGATTGGTATGCAGGTGGCTCTTTATGTTAACTCTTTAAGCACAACATTTTTTTTTTCAAAAACGGACAAACAAGCAAAAGAAAAACAAATAAAAACAAAATCAAAACCCATCTCCCAAGCACACACTGATTACATGAATAAACAGAAGTCAGCTCTTCACTGTTTTAGGCAATGATATATATCTCTCTGGAAGATGTATTGGAGCTGCTGTTAATAAAGATACTTGTTTCTTTAGCAATGAAGGAAGGAAATGCATGGAAATTGCTGCCAGCCAGAATATGTGGTAAAATAACAATAAAAATAATAATAACTACTGGGATGTAAATAGGTTTAGAAAATATTTTTGGAGAACGGTCATGAAGACCCACTTGGAAAAGCTATAGGTGTTTTAAGGTACACCTGTGAATCTTTCAGTTTGACATTTGGAAAGACAAACTCAAAATTCTTTGATGCTTTCTTTGATCTGAATGCTAGACTGGATGGAAAATGGAACTTATTCAGAATGGCATTCTCTCTCTTCTTATGTTATTTAAAATATTGGTAGTTTTCTTAAATATCCTATCCTAACATTCTTCATTTTTCAGCTTTCTAGAAAATTGATGTCTCCCAACAGAATAGCAAATTAATAGGGTTGTCATTTAGATAAAGCACCTAAATAAAAGCAAAGCAAAAAAAAAAAAAAAAAAAATCCAGTCTACCAATGTTTTGTAAGATAATATTACTTCAATTCTTCAGAAATTAAATTATACCTTATTTTCCTTGAGGGAGAAAACGTATTGAATTCTCCCAAATTAATGAAGGTACTAAATGGGTAGGAAAGTCCAAGGAGAAAAGACTTATAGCAAAAAGATATAAGAAATTCTCAGATTCAGACTGTAAATTTCTATCTGACACTAGCCATTCCCTTGAAAAATATCCCTGCAATAGATTTTCAGTCTCTCAAAATCACTGACATTTATTCAATGTTATAATATTTTTTTTAAAACTAAATATTAACATTAAAAAAAAATCCTTTCTGTTGACAATCACATGGAAAGTCATGATGGAGAAAAATAAAGTTAATGGTGAGACATGCAGTATAATTTGAATTTTATTAAAATGTAAAAGAAGTAAACTGTATCCCACACAATATATATGGTTAATATGTATATATAAGTATACAACAATTAAAAAATATGTGTGTTTTTTATTTTAAGACTAGATCTATTCTATTTGGTCACTGGCGTGATGAATTTTCACTACAAATTGCTTAACAAAAGTTATTTAAATACTGTGTTTAAAATGCCAGTGATTTGACTTCTGGCAAAATGGCTCTCTAGGCAGAAGCACCACGCTGTCTCTCCACAGCAAAGATCCGAAAAACTAAGCC
>NW_004443977.1:2117599-2130995 GCF_000243295.1 Trichechus manatus latirostris | reverse complement strand
AGAAGTTAGAGGGTTGACATGTTGTGGGGTTGTTAACCAATGTCATAAAACAATATGTGTACTACTGTTTCATGAGAAACTATTTGTTCTGTAAGCCTTTACCTGAAGTACAATAAAAAAAAAAAAGTCCAGTGATTAATCTGATACAACGTTTATTCACTATAACAAGACTTTTAATTGGTGCTGTTTTAACACATCACCATTTACTTTAATTCTTTAAAACCGATTACAGGCATAAAAACATCGTAAACATTGGTTTGATTTCTGCTTCACTGAGAATAAAAGAGATAGTTGCTCGTAAGAAAGTGTATACCTATTTTTGTCTCTTATGATGCTAACTTTGGGATGAATTTTCCAGACTTTTCACTTTTCTTGGAACTCTCAATTATACTCAAAGTTCAAGAACTTTGCTGTATCTGCGATCATATGAAACATTTCCCAATTTGAGCACTGCACGAGGCTGGCAAAAATGATGAAGTATTCTGAAAGAGCATTTGACTTAAGAGTTTACTACATTTGGTTCTGTACCCTATTGATCAGCGTACTTGCTGGGTTAGCAACAAAACATTTCTGAGCTCATTTTGTTTCTCTTCCTATTTTCTCTTTTCTTCCGTGATGAAATGCACTGGGCCACTTTTAGATTAGACAGGACAGCAGGTGGGGCATTGGAGGACATCCATCTGCATTTTGAACTACATCTCTTGGGTCACAGCTGCCTTATGGAGAGGAAATGAACAGTGGCATTCTCTCTGCCTATTGAAAGATGAATTTGCAGAATGTAACTGTAAGATTTTCTGTTCATAGTTACAGGCTTATATCACACTCATATCACTCCCGATGATCATTTGATAGACTCAGTTCCTGAATGCTCTTGGTTCAGGATAAGATCTGTACTATTTATCTGGATTCTGTTTACCAGCCATGCAAAAATCATTACTGATAAATCTGTTACAATCTTTTCATAAAATGCTGTCTGCTGTAATATTTACCTTAATTAACTTATACTGCCAGTACTCTCTGTTTTATCCACGTCCAAAAATCACTGTAATTTAAGAGTTTGTCTCCAATCAAAAGTGATCTACTACAGATCTCTTTGGTAAAGACTATTTTAGACTGAACAACAACAACCAAAAAGAATGTTCAATTCAAGGTAAAGCTTTTCTCAAAATTAAAATTTGAAGATATATATTTGGTCTTTGACCAAAATCAGAAATCAGAATTGTTTAAAACTTGCAGTTGGTCTGTAAATTTGATCTTTAAAATTCAGTATTTGCATGGGAGTACCTCTTGTGCCCTGCCTCACATGCCTTTTGCCCAGCTTTTATTCTTGTCATTCCTGTGGCATACTGCTTGGTCCAGGTGTAACTGGAGAGCACCTCACTTCATTTGTTCCGGGGATCTGTTACTTTCCACTTGAGTCTTCTGTGTTACATGGGCCCTTCACAGGAACCTGCTCAGCATTCACGCCTGCACAACCTGGGAGCAGGCTACAGTTAACAACCCTTCACTAATGGGAAAGGAGCCCATAGATTGATCTCTGTGAACAATCCTATAACGGATCTGTGGAGGTCATGGCAGGATCGAGCCAGTGACCAACTTGGTAATGTACATTTATTTTAGCTTTTCTTCCATCTCTTGCTCATTCTCTCCATTCTTTCCTTCCTGCTCCTTGAAACCATTTTCCAAACAAACCACCAGCATGAAAGCTATTACTGTAGGCTTGTTTTTGTAGGGACCCCAAACGAATGTAGCATCTTAAATTCATTTTAGAAGACAGCCTTGAATTTGGAAATTATTCCTTCTTGCCACTAAGGCATTAACAAAGGGTTATCTAATAAGAATAAGGGGGCATGCTAAGGAAATCTTCTTGGAGCACTCAGTTATAATGAGCTTTAAACCAAAGGTTCATTTTCCAAGGAGTTTTAACATCAAAAAGCAAGTCATCAGATCTGAAGAATTACCCATAAAAACTCACTGCTTCTGAGAATTTCAAGTGTTTTTCCAGGTTCCACCATTCTGAAGGCTTTAAATCAAGGAGAGTGGATCACAGTAATAGCAATAAAACAACAGCCTCTCACTCAAGTGTCCATCAGTGGACATACTGGACCCTCAGCCTCCTCCAGGTGTCTTCCACCCTGGGCAGAGTCCTAAAGTAGCTCAAGAAGAGGCTCTGTTGCAGTTGTCCATGCCTGTTAACCTGGAGCCCTGGTTTGCACTGGTAGGACCTCCAATCATGATCACAGGTCTTGCTTCTTCTCTCTCCATGTTGTTTCTATCCTTTGTAGGGGTCAGTGTCACTTGCGTGTGCTCATTATTCTCAGTCTTTCTGAACCGAAGGCTAAGCCCCAGACATTGCTCCTTTCTCCCATAAAGGTCTCCGGCTCTCAGACATCTGTAATGCCTCTGCCTTGGACTTCATGTTCAGGTTCTACCAGGCCAAAGTTGCCCAAGACAGGCCAACACAGAACTAAGCCACTGCTTTGAGTCACACACAGGCTGCTGCTCTGTGCTGGCCCCCTTCCCAGTGGCTTTTCAAAACTGGAAAGACTCACCATGTCTTGTCTCCCCCTTGGGGAGTCTAGCTATTCTGTCCACATAGGGACTGTGGCCTCTGGCTGCTGCATCTATCTTAGATCCTACAAAACTAAAGGTGGAAAGAGGTTGAATATTTTCCTGACTATGCTCTAGTTCTCTTTCCTATATACATCAGAGCCATGGATAGATCATACATTTCCAATTCTGATATCCTCATATTGTAGCTGGCTGCCAAATTGAGGCTATTAGTGAACTAAACAGCCCTGTACACTTCCTTTATTTTGTCTGTAAAAACAAAACAAAACAAAAAACTCATTGCTGTCAAGTCAATTTGAACTCATACAACCCTATAGAGCAGAGTAGACCTGCCCTACAGGTTTTCCAAGGGGCGACTGGTGGGTTCGAGCTGCCAACCTTTTGGTTAACAGCCGAGATCTTGACCAGTGTCCCACCAGGGCTCCATTTTGTCTGTAGCTGTGCTATTTATAAGTGGTTAAACTGGTGTATTCATCTTAATTGCTTTACATCGTTTTATTGCACCTACCTGTGAAAATGTCTACATATGTCAACATAAATAAAGTTTGCAAATATAAAACTGAATAAAAAATAAACATAAAAGAGATACACACAGAGAAATGTGTGTAAAAACACACACAGACACAAATGACAACATTATATGTTGTCATGGGTATATAAATAAACATAGTCAAAATGTGAAATAAAAATATACACAGAAAGAATATTCACCATCTTCAGGTTATTGATTCCCCTGGGCAGGGAGGGACAGTCTGAAGACGGAGGAGGACAAATGCTCTACATGCAACTACAGTACAATATTTCAAATTAATTAATTTATCAATCCAGGAAAGAAACATATTTGAGGTAAATATGACAAATATTGCTAAATCTGAGTGGCTGGTTTGTGGGAATTATGTATTATTTTATTAAAGTTAGTGTATGTTTGAGGTATTTAATATTTAAATTTTTATAAATCATTAAAATCAATAAAATAATAAAATAAAATAAGTATAATGTCACAATTTTTAAAGAAATTCTGCTTCACTGACAGGTAGTATTTTAACCTCAGAATCACATTTTTCATGGATACCTACTTAGCAATCTATCAATTAAAATGCGATGTAACTACTTAAAAGATCTACTTGCCCAACTCTGTTTTTTATCCTATTTGCTTTTGATTTGTGCTTTGGTGGAATGGGAAAGCTGTTATTAGTATCTTCTATACAAGAATCAAGTATTATTGTTGTTGTAAGGTGCCATCGAGTTGGTTCTGACTCATAGTGACCTTATGCACCACAGAATGAAACACTGCCCGGTCCTTTGCCATGCTCACAGTCATAGTTATGCTTGAGCCCATTGCCGCAGCCACTGTGTCAATCCATTTTGTTGAGGGTCTTCCTCTTTTTCGCTGACCCTGTACTTAACCAAGCATGATGTCCTTCTCCAGGGACCGATCCCTCCTGACAACATGTCCAAACTACGTAAGACATAGTCTCACCATCCTTGCTTCTGAGGAGCATCTGGTTGTACTTCTTCCAAGACAGATTTGTTTGTTCTTTTGGCAGTCCATGGTATAGTCCATTGCTTTAGCTACTCGACGTTCAAGAGCAAGTTTCAGAATCTTTTTTGACATCCATTTTGGTATTTTGTTTCTTTCCTGTCTTTTTAAAGACTTCTTGCTTTCTTCACGTATGATGTCCTTGATATCATCCGCAACTCATCTAGTCTTTGGTCATCAGTGTTACAACGCGTCAAATCTATTCAGGTGGGATATACTCAAGGTAGTACTTTGGCTGTTCTAATTTTCTTCAGTTTAACTTGAACTTGCATATGAGCAATTGATGGTCTTTTCTACAGTTGTCCGCTGGCCTTGTTCTGACTGATGATATTGAGCTTTACCACTGTCTCTTTCCACAGATGTACTCGATTTGATTCCTGTGTATGCCATCTGGCAAGGTCCACGGGTATAGTTTCCGTTTATGCTGGCGATCTCCGGGATTGTTTCTATCACTAAGGCCTTATTTTCCAACTCCCGATCCTTCTTTGTTTCCAGCTTTCGCGTTCCAATCACCAGTAATTATCAATACATCTTGATTGCATGTTCGATCCATTTCAGACTGCAGAAGCTGGTAAAAATCTTCAATTTCTTCATCTTTGGCCTTACTGGTTGGTGCATAAATTTGAATAATAGTCGTATTAACTGGTTTTCCTTGTAGGCATGTGGATATTATCCTATCACTGACAGCGTTGTCCTTCAGGATGTATCATGAAATGTTCTTTTTGATGATGACTGCAAAGCCATTCCTCTTCAAGTTGTTATTCCCGGCATAGTAAACCATATGATGATCTGATTCAAAATGGCCCATACCAGTCTATTTCAGCTCACTAATGCCTAGGATGTTGATGTTTATGCATTCCATTTCATTTTTGATGATTTCCAATTTTCCTAGATTCATACTTCATACATTCCACATTCCAATTATTAATGGATATTAGCAGCTGTTTCGTCTTATTTTGAGTAGTGCCACATCAGCAAATGAAGGTCTGGAAAGCTTGACTCCATCCATGTCATTGAAGTCAACTCTCCTTTGAGGAGGCAGCTCTTCCCTAGTCATCTTTTGAGTGCCTTCCAACCTGGGGTGTTCACCTTCTGGCACTATATCAGACGATGTTTCGCTGCTATTCATAAGGTTTTCACTGGCTAATTCTTTTCACAAGTAGACTTCAGATCCTTCTTCCTAGTCTTAGTCTGCAAGCTCAGCTGAAACCTGTCCTCCATGGGTGACCCTGCTGGTATCTGAATACCAGTGGCATAGCTTCCAGCATCACAGCAACATGCAAGCCCCCACAGTACGACAAATTGACAGAATCAAGTATTATCCAATTTCTCTTTTGCCTCCAGCCTAAATTAGTGATAATAGCTCCCTTAAGGCAGTGGTTCTCAACTTGGATTCCCCCGCCCCCAGAGGACAACTGGCAATATCTTGAGACATATTTGATTGTCATAACTGGGGGTGGAGGGTGGGGTTGTGCTACTGGCATCTAATGGGTAGAGGACTCAGGACTCTATGCTGTTAAGCATCTGACACTACACAGATTCCCAAAACAAAGAAGTATCTAGTCTAAGATGTCAATAGTGCCAAGGTTGAAAAACTCTGCCTTACACGCTCTCATTTTCCAGATATTTAGGCATTTAAATCTTCTATTTTTAACCATACTCAAGCTATCCATCCCTCTAAAAATTGTCATGGTATTCTAACAAGAATCTGGTCTGTCCCTTGGAGAAAATTCCTTTTATCTCATCTCCTCCTTATTTATGTTCCTATGGTGGGCTCAACTTTTCAAAGTTGCCACCGTAGATTGCTTACTTGTGTTCGTCTGGATACCAGCGTGATCCTGAACTTAAGACCACTTTGTTCTCTCTGATAAATCTGGGTATTGTTTATATGTCCACTGGCACTATCATCAAATAAGAAAGGATCCCTTATTAGCTTTTTCCCTCCTGATTTTGTTGTTGAAACTATAAATTAAGTTTCTATCTCCTTCCTTCAGTTTTTCAGCATCACCAATCTGTTAAAAAGAAAAAGCATTCTACATGTTTAATTTTAATTGCAAACTTTGTTATTTGTAGTTAGCCTTTGGCCAATTGTACCAACTAACAAATATTGTATTTTGTTATAATAAGGAAGAAATAAAGGAGCAAGAGTTTTTTTTCCATCGGAGTATTTGCTATCCACTAGGGTCCTTAGCCACTTTCATTAAGATGCAGAGAACAGCTACTGAGTTTCTGCAGTGAAGCACCTGATTCAACAAGACTTACCCAGAGGATGTTTATTTTCCATAGCATCTTAGGAAAAAGTTGAAAGATACACAAAATATCCTCACTGAGGGAAGGAGCACAGACCCATATTTGTAAAGAAACAATGCATGTGTGTTTGTGCGTATGCACATACAACTCCATTTTTATTACATAAAAGATCAAGAAGGAGTAGAATCATTTTAGAAATCATTCTACAGGAGTAATATTTGTGCATTCAGAGCAATATCGTCAAATTTTATATATAACCTTGATGAGAAAAAGTATTTAATCACATGATATATATCAGACCAAAGCAGAGGTTGAAAGCAGCACATTCCCTTTTAAAACAAATACGACAGGATTTTAAAAATACCATAGAATTAGAAAACAAATAATTTGTATAGGAGACCCTAAAATATGTATGTGTGAGTGTGCGTGTGTGCGTGTGTGTGTGTGTGTGTGTGTAAGCCCTCAAAGCAAGATATGGGGGTGTGAGATAGAGAAATGGGATTGACAAACATTTTCAGTACTTAAAAAACATTTTTTTTTAAATTGAAATATAGAAAAAAATTGACTAGTTATGTGACCTTGGGTAAATTACTTAAGCTCTCTGTACCTCAATTTTCTCTTTCATAAAATGAGAATAATGATGTTATTTACTTCACAAGATTGCTGGAAATTTAAGTACATATAAAGCATATAACACAATGCCCAACATTTAGTAGATGAACAATCAATGTTAACTACTATTATTAAAAGTGGTTCTCAACTACGGAATCTCAATAGAATGGGGTTTCAGAAAGTATTTCTTACAAAAAAATATTTAAACTACACTGAAGTTTTCTAATTTTTTTTTAATAAAAATAAATTAGAGTGGATTGAAAGTGTTCTCTAAAACTATGTGAGTTCTACTCACTGGCATTCTAATAAGATTTTCCGAGTGGGAGACAAAGGGGTGGAGTAAAGACTGCGCCCTCGTAATGTCCATTAACCATACTCTCCCTAACTATGCCAGAGGGTGTGCCCATGGAAGTGTTCCATGTTCGCGTCAACAGTTATGCATGTTGCTGGAGAAAGAGTAAGTTGAGAGCCTCTGATATATGTTGTTCACAAGGTGGGAAGAAAGAGTGAACAGAGATGAGATGGTTGCATGGCCAGCTGAGAAAGCTCTTGAAGCTGTGGTAATGAATTAGAATTTAATTCCACAAGAAATGTGAAACTACTCTTTTTTTTTTTTTTAAAGCAACAAAGAATATTTTTCATCTACTCAAGAAACACTTACTGAGTGCCTATACAGGCTCAGGCTGTGCCAACTGCTAAGGATAGAATTGTTAGCAAGACAGACCTGGCAGCTGTAGGCATCACAGCTGGTTCACATCCTTGGGGATTATAAGGCATTCTTTTTTCTTTTCTTGATTAAAAAATATATACGTATACTCCACATTTCCATATACATATTACAGGACAAAGCTCGTGATAATAGGTGAAAATAAAGGAATCTAGTAGACATGCCTAGCAGTATGAGAATGACATTTATAACAACATAAGTTCAAAGTCTTGTACAGAATAAATACATAATTCCAGGCTACCCAACACCTTTCTGTGACCTGACTTTTTGTTAAGATAGAGGACTACTAACTATTATGATTCCTTAAGGGGCTTAAAAATTATCTGGAAAAATGTTACTAAAATAGTAAAGCCTTTCAACTGGCATAAAGAGAAAGAGGAAGATGCAAAGTATGGAAGGTGCTTTACTAACTAGTCGTTTTGACATTCATCTGTGGGGGAGGGGCATGGAAAATGAAATCAACCCTGTTGTTGCTGTTATTAGGTGTCATCGAGTCAGTTCTGACTCATAGCGACTCTATGTACAACAGAATGAAACACTGCCCGGTCCTGCACCATCCTCACGATCTTTGTTGTTAGAGCCTGTTATTGCAGCCACTGTGTCAAATCCATCTTGTTGAGGGTCTTTCTCTTCTTCGCTGACCCTCTGCTTTAACAAGCATGATGTCTGTCTCCAGGGACTGGTCCCTTCTGGTAACGTATCCAAAGTATGTGAGATAAAGTCTTGTCATCCTTGCTTCCAAGAAGCATTCTGGATGTACTTCTTCCAAGACATATTTATTCGTTCTTCTGCAGTTCAGGGTATATTCAGTATTCTTCACCAACACCACAATTCAAAGGCATCAGTTCTTCTTTGGTCTTCCTTATTCATCGTCCAGATTTTGCATATATATGAGGCGATTGAAAATACTATGGCTTGGGTCAGGTGCACCTTAGTCCTCAAAGCTACATCTTTGCTTTTTAAAACTTTAAAGCGTTCTTTTGCAGCAGATTTGCCCAGCTCAATATGTTGATTTCTTGACTGCTGCTTCTTGTTGATTGTGGCTCCAAGTAAAACGAAATCCTTGACAACTTCAATCTTTTCTCCGTTTATCATGATGTTGCTTATTGGTTCAGCTGCGAGGATTTTTGTTTTCTTTATGTTGATGTAATCCATACGGAAGGCTGTAGTCTTTAATCTTCATCACTAAGTGTTTCAAGTCCTCTTCACTTTCAGCAGACAAGGTTGTGTGATCTGTACATCAAAGGTTGTTAATGAGTCTTCCACCAATCCTGATGTCGTGTTCTTCTTCATATAGTCCAGCTTCTTGGATTATTTGCCCAGCATACAGATTGAATAAGTATGGCGAAAGGATACAAGCCTGTACTCTACAGGAAATGGAGAAGCTGCTACCTAGAGGTCCGTTATGATCCAATCATTTTCAATGTGTAAGAAAAAACTCCAGTATTATGTGAGCAATGCCCATTTAACTCTAACAGAAGCTAGTAGAAGATACCCAACTTGCTTGATTTTAGAAGACTTGGTTTTCTTATGATTTAAAAGTACTTCATATTTGTAAAGTAAAAGTAGAACTTCCGTTGTAGATCGTTATTAGCTAACACTTTTGGAACTTACACCCAAATCTTGTCCATTCATCTTAATATCTTTTTTTCTCTTCCACAGTTAGTTGAAGTTATTGAAATTCATTTCACTAACCCAGAGGAGAACGATATTAATATTAATTTTCATTCTGAACACTGTACAGAGATTTTTCCCATTATTAAAAAAGAAAAACCTGTTTAGCATATCTAAATGAAGAATATACAGTTTTTAACAGAGTACAATAGCAATCATGAAAAACTACAAAGTGGTATTATTCTCTCAGGATTTCTATCAAACCAGCCATAGAAAGTTAAACATGAAGTCTAAGCAGAAGCGTTCACGCAATCATGCATATATATGTATTGTAAATACTTCTATTTGGCTTATTAGTGTTTCCTGTATTGTTTGTCTGTAATTTGTGGTTGTTTCATCAGCAAAGAGCATTGTCTCTAAGCGATAGCGCACGACACTTTCAAGAGTTAAAGGAAATGGAGAGCGTGAAAAAGCTATGAAAGCAAGCAGACCGATCTGTGGGAACACTGAACTGAATAAAGGGCTGATTTCATCAAAAGCAGATGGAAAGATATTTCTGGGTTTTCAAATGTTAATGAATAGATAGCATTTAATTTCTATTTTGAAGATAATTATTTCATAAAAATGTTTCATTTCCACTGCATACAAACAGCTGCCACTGAAGACAAGAGGAGATTTGTGCATGAAATTCAGGGCAGGAGGTACAAAGCTCATTATCATAATTCAGAGGTCACTTCTTCATACTATGAAAGTTATCAGGGAAGAAGGCTTAATGATGAGAGCATTCCTTTTAAATCCATGTCCAAGGATAATGAACAAGATGAGAACTTATTCCAGCAAAACTTGATCTGTTTTGCCAAACGAATGTCTGTGAGCCTGAAGTGACACCCTTAACTTTTCTCATCCTCTAAATTAGCCAATTCTTATCATCTGACATTGGATTTTGCATCGCTGAGTCAGGACGTTCTTTCCGTATGGCACGCTGGCTCCTATATCTAGGAGCAACCTAGGAAAAAAGAGTATCAAAAGCACTTGATAGCTCACGTTTATAAGATGGAGCTGCTAAGTGCCGTTACGTTAATTGTCCAGGAAGCTACTGAATATGGTGGATTCTTTATCCCGTCTTTTTTGCCTCTCTCTTATTTACAGGTATCCCCCGCTTTTCAAAAGTTCGCTTTACACCACTTCACTTTTTTGAAAGATCTACATTAATATCTGTTTTCCCTACGGAAAAAAATCCAAAGAGGATTTTAGCTGAAAAAGGTGAAAAGCAAAAACAGCGTTCAGCACTTGTTTTGCATCCAGCCTTTAAACAGGCAAGTGCGCACCCCAAGCAGGGAGAGTGGCATCGCCAAGCTCCTTCCCCAAGAACTACACTCAGCATCTCAGCATCAAGCCACCATAACTTTGCACTGTGTCTGTGAGCATCTGTGCTTTATCTTGATTTATTTTGTGCATCCATTTGCAAGATGAAGATGTGTCCTAAGATATCAGAAAAGCCTAAGAGAGCTCGTAGGGTTTTTATGTATTATTGGGCACAATTTGATAGGTTATTTTCTGCATCTGAGAACGCTCAAAATTTTTTCCCATATAAATTAATGGTAATTGCTTCGTTGCTTTATGCCATTTTGGCTTAGGAAAGATTCATAGGAATGCTCTACTTTCGGATAGCGAGGGAAACCTGTATTTTCTAACTCTTACCCTGCTCCTCCTGCATTATGTTCATTCTACTACCTCCTGCCCTGAATTGCATGCACAAAACTCCTCTTGTCTTCCCTGGAAGCTGACCCAGAAATGCAGACTCTTGGCCCTCACCCCAGACTTAGTGATATAAAATTTGCATTTTTAACAAGATTTCAAGGTGATTTGTAGGTACACCAAAATTTGAAACAGTTATGATCTGAGGTAGATGAAGATGAGGCTTGACTCCAGTCTTTCCCTTTCCAGTTTATACTAATGAAGAGTTCCAGAGTAATCATCTTAATTTAAAGCTATTTTTATGTCATATTTCCAATGAAAAAAAAAATCTTTTACCAAATTAGGACGTAAGTTCTAAGGCACTCTAAGTCCTCCACCATCTGGTTTCATTCTACTGATGATGTCTTCTCCCACTCTTCTTCCCTTTACAAAAACTGCAGTGAAATTATGCTGATGGCCATTATGCAAACATGCTTGGCACTTTCAGTCCTCCAGTGTCTCATGCCTGCTGTTTCCTAGAATGTAAATTCTCATCTTTCTTCTCTGTCTGTAGAGATGCAACCTGTGATGTTTGATTTAACTATTTCACCTCTTCCGTGAAGTCTTCTCTAATATCTCCACCTGCATCTTTTGATAGTCCCCCAGTATTTTGCTCATACGTCTCGCATTATCTTTATTGTATGCTCTCTATTGTATGCTTATTAATAACTGTACATTTAGGTTAATCATAGCATCTTTCTGAGCCTCAGATTACTCATGTGTAGAATAAGGATCTTTTAAACAGACTTGAAGTGAAATAACACATGAAACAGCTCTGAGCTATATCAAATGACATGAAGTGTAAGATGGTCATAGACTTTAGCATCTTCTCTGAAACACAAGACCCTCAAGGGTAAGTATCATGGTTTGCACTCTATATTCTCCACAGGTTATGCACATTAAAATCAACAAAAAATTTCAGGCAAATAATGTATACTTAAGTATATTTCTATTTTTTGTAAGATATACATGTATATGTGTAAAAAGTTACATAAAATACATTTACATCATTTTATTTTCTTAAAGCATTGTCTTTGAAAACACAACCCCAAACCTCAAGTCTCAACCACTTACATTGTTTAATTTCAATGGTTATAGTTTTAACACCTTTTCCCTTTCTACGAAGATTTCCACAGAGTTAAAAGGCCCTTTTAGCTCTACACTTTCCTGCTTCTCAACTGAACATAGTGATTAACACTACAGGCTCTGGAGCCAGACAACCTACATTGGCCACTTAGTAGTTCCGTCATCTTAGAAAATTACATTACTGTTTCTGTGCCTCAGTTTCCTTATTAGTAAAAGAAGGAGGGGGGTGAACTTACTTATGGTGTTGTTGAGAGATTAAACACGTCCACTAATTGAAAGGGATTAGAACAAAGCTTATCACATACTACCCCCCAAAAAACAAAACGCAGTCCCACTGCTGTCAAGTTGATTCCAACTCACAGCGACCCTATAGGGTTTCCAAGGCTTTAAATCTCTACAGAAGCAGATCACCACATCTTTCTCCCTTGGAGCAGCTGGTGGTTTCCAACCACTGACCTTTTGGTTAGCAGCCCAACGCTTTAACCACTGTGCCACCAGGGCTCCTTTATCATATACCTGTTGCTGTCAAGTTGATTCTGACTCATTGAGACCCCATAGGACAGAGTAAAACTGCCCCATAGGGTTTCCAAGGAGCACCTGGTGGATTCAAACTGCTGATCTTTAGGTTAGCAGCCTATGCTCTTAACTACTAAGCTACCAGGGTTTCCCCTTTATCATATAGTAAGTCTCAATTACTGTTAGTTATGATTATTAAATTTATAAGTCAGCTACCAGGTCAACTGACTGGAAGGGTTGAATATTTGTGCTCATTCTAAAGAAAGTGATTCAACAGAATGCTGAAATTATTGAATAATATCATTAATATCACATGCAAGTAGAAATTTGCTGGAGATAATTCAGAAGTGGTTGCAGCAGTGCATCTACGTAGATCTGCCAGAAATTCAGGCTGAATTCAGAAGAGGATGTGGAAGGAGGGATATCATTGCTAATGTCAGATGGATCTTGGCTGAAAGCAGAGAATACTAGAAAGATGTTTACCTGTGATTTGTTGACTATGTAAGTCATTCAACTGTGTGGATCATAATAAATTATGGATAACATGGGGAAGAATGAGAATTCCAGAACGCTTAATGGTGCTCATGTGGAATCTGTACATAGATCAAGAGGCAGTCATTGGAACAGAATGATGGGATATTGCGTGGTTTAAAATCAGGGAAAGTGTGTGCCAAGGTTGTATCTTTCACCATACTTATCCAATCTGTATGCTAAGCAAAAAATCTGAGAAGCTGGACTATATG
>NW_004443977.1:2115781-2116769 GCF_000243295.1 Trichechus manatus latirostris | reverse complement strand
GAATAAATTTCTGCTTGTTAAAGCCATGCACTTGTGGTATTTCTGTTATAGCAGCACTAGATAACTAAGACAGACTTTGGTACCAGGTGTAGGGTGCTGCTGTAACAGATACCTAAAATGTGGGTCCAAATTTGAAACCGTGAATGGGTAGAGGCTGCAAGAGTTTGAAAGTGCCTAATAGTAAAAGCCTAGATTGCCTTTAAAAGGCTGTTGGTGGAATTATGGACATCAAAGACAATTCTCATGAGGGCTCAGGAGGAAGTGAGGAAAACCTAACACTGGAGATGGCCCAGATGGTAAGAAGCAGCAGCAGAGAAAAGGCAGCTGCAGAACCAGGATACCAGCACAAGACAGCACGGAAGCTGATCCATGGAGTGAGAGAGCTGAAAGCCTTCGGGCAGGAGGCTTCCTGGTGGAGTGGGGAGCCTCTGGGCACTTACTGGTGGAGCTAGGCTTGCCGACTCACAGGGCAAGAGAGATGAGTGTCTTTCAGCCAAGGTTTACTGGAGAAGTATGCTGCCTCTAGGCACTTATTGGTAGAGCTAAAGAGCTTTGGAATGCTTGTCCAAGCAGGGCAGATGCCGGGCCAGCCCAAGGGCCCAAGGGGCCGAGATGCCGCGGAACCAGGAAGCAGAAGCTGAAGAGACAAGAAACCCAGGAAGCAGAGCTGTCTCAGTCTCAAAGGGTAGGGCCATGACCTCTGTGGTCTCAAAGGGTGGAGACTCTGGGGTTTCAAAGAGTGGGGCCACAGACTTTTAGGTTTCAAAGTGTCAGATCTTCATCAACTCAGTTCCAGAGTGTGCTGCTTCTTTTCATGAGTACCAGTGGGATGGGACCAGATCTGCTGCCCAAAGCTGAGGGGGCAGTGTTGCCATTAACAAGGGCCAGAAGTTCTGCTGGGGCCGAGGGGGTGGAGTCACCACTCAGATGACTAGGAGAATGGGGCCACCCAAAGCAGAGAGAGCAGAGTTTCCATTCCAATGGGCCT
>NW_004443977.1:2113279-2114168 GCF_000243295.1 Trichechus manatus latirostris | reverse complement strand
TTAAATTTATCAACAGCTTCCAATTTATTTTGAAAGCAAAATATTATATTATACACAGTACTGTATTGTTGATATATGCAGAGACCATCATGCCCCTAACTTAATCTATTATTAGGAAGAGTTTGCAACGAAAGGAAAAAACAAAACAACAAGAACAAAAAAGACAACAAAGAACTATACATTAGAGACGTGATCTCTAAGGTTTAGACAGAATCAGGTATATTTTAAGAAATGAAATTTTTACCACACTATTTACAGTTGTCTGTTTTAAAAAAAAGGGCAGAAAGAGGCAGCTACAGCTTGAAATAAGATTTGTGCATTCTGAGAGCTGACTCTTGAGAATGGTGTGGCTGTTTTGAGACAACAAAATGAAATCTATAAGAAAAGAAACTGGAGCAAGTGAGCAGTCCCCAAGCATGACTGATCATTTCCTTTTGTTCTGAGCTGGCTGGACCAAATGCGGTGTGTACAGTTGCTTCACAGCGATTCCTCCAGCATTTGAAAACTTTGCTGCCTTAGCAAAGTATTGTTTTTTCTTTTTTATTTCCTTCACATATTCTCCTCACATGGTACTGTTGAAAGGGAGCTTGCCATTCAACTGCTACTGGGAGCTCACGGTATAATAGGTGAGAAGTCAAGAATAATTAAGGGAAGAAATAGTTTTGTTGGTGTCCCAGAAGTCAAGGTAAATCTTTTTTAAATAACTCCCACCAGACTCTCTAAAAATATTACATCCGCAGCATTGTGTAGTAGCATTCAACTTTTACTTTTTAGTGACATAAAATTTGAAGTAATTATCTTGGCTTGATTTCTTAGTAAAATATAGGGGCTTTTTGTGAAGTGAGAGTGCTGGAGTTGCTTCTTTTTAAAATGATATTAGAGTTAAAGG
>NW_004443977.1:2103622-2104681 GCF_000243295.1 Trichechus manatus latirostris | reverse complement strand
GATTGCTGAATACTGACAGCAACTCAGGGAGGTAGGCATTATCATTTGTATCTTGCAGATGAGAAAACAAGGCTTAGAGAGATTGAGTTACTTGCCAGGATCACACACCTGGGATGTGGCACACATCAAGTTTGTCTAACTACAAAAGCAATGCTCTAACTTTCAGTTCCCTGATGCACAGAATCTGTGTCAAGTAGCCCAGAGTAAACTGGCATTCTTACCAATCAGACAATCCTCATCCCAGTACAACTCTTCTTATCCATTTTTGGAATAAGCTAGACTATCTTTCTGAAACTTTAGCTCAGAAGAATAAATTAATACATAAGTAAAACATCTAGTATGTAAGCAGGCTTTAGTGAAATTCCTTTAATATAATGTCGTGCCTTAATTCCCTCAAGTGAAGAGGTAATCTAGAACTGTGATATCTTGGACTATACCGCATAATATTCTAGACATACGGAGTACAGAACAAAACTAAACTACAAGAAAGGGGTAATCAAAAGTATTCATTTATTCAGTGAATATTTGTTGGCCACTTTCTGTGTGTCAGACACTGTACCTATGATAGTGGCCAAGACAACCACAGTCCTTGACATGAAGGATGGATGGGATTTGTATGAATTGAGAATTGGAGAATAATTCAGGAGGGACAGTAATGTGAACACATTTTTAGGGAACAGCAAGTCAGCCACCTTCAGTAACAAAAGGTTTTCTGCTGGGAGTAATAGGAGATCAAAATCAAACATAGATTCCTACCAGATTATAGAGGGACTTGAATGCCAGCTGAAGGAGTTCGGGCAATTTCTCCAAGAAGATGAATGCACAAATAACACCCTTAGTGTTATTTCTAAATTCAATCCAAAACAAGAAAATTAGAGGACGATTAGCATACTCAGGCATCAATCCTCTAGTGCTATTTTTGAAAGAAGATACATAATAATTACTCTACTTTGTCAATTTCCATTTTTGAAAATGAAATTTTTCTTCCTTTCTCTCTTTACCTATTCAGCATGAATAGACAGTTACTCTGTTGATTTATCCCGGAGAGATAATTTGATC
>NW_004443977.1:2101763-2102915 GCF_000243295.1 Trichechus manatus latirostris | reverse complement strand
TGCCTTCTAACTGTAGGTGGACAACTTAATTACTTTGAAGGAATCTTGGGATATACTAATAAATCTAAGCTATTGGAATGATACTCCACGATATGAGAGATTCTATCTTACAAATTTCAGTCCAGTTTATTTTCCATTCCTTTGATCATTTGTTCATCCATTCACTCATAAGGTAGCATAATGTGATGGACAGAATATGGGACTTTGGATTAGAGGGACTCATGTTGCATTTATAGCTTTGCCACTTAGAGAAAATAAACTTATCTGCTTAATCAACATAGCAACGACAAGCAGTGTGCCTGAGAAATATCCAGTAATCTCTCTTGCAAGTGATTTTGAATTTGATGCACTAGGGGCACAAACAAGTTAAAAAAAAGCCAATAATACAGTGAGCTAAGTAGTTTAAATATCACAGTAGTGCGTAAGAGGGAAAAAATTACTAAATTGAAGAAAACGGCCTCCTGAGCTCTAAATTCTAAATCAAATTCTTAAGGATAAGGAGAAATTAGCTGGGTGAAGGGATTGGGTATTGAAAGAGGGAAATATGTCTCAAGCAGAGCCAGCAGGTAAGCCACAGTGCAGAGGGAAAGAGGGAAGATGACACATTTGACACTCAAGTATGGCAGAAGCGTAGAATGTAAGGAGAAGAGCCATGGTCATCCCAGCAACTATTTCTGCACGACCCTGAGGGTCAATAAAGACAGAGCAGCTCTTACAGAAAGATCTTGCAAAATTCTTCTAGAGGAAGAGCCCGGGTTATTACTTAACTGCAGGAGTTCAAAGTCATATCCAGACTAAATCTGTATCATTTTTCCCCCAGAGGAAAATAAACAAACATCGTTTCTTATTTAGAGGAAATGTTCTTGAGCTTTATAATTTATATAATGCATACGGAGCCCTGGTGGCACAGTGGTTAAGAGCTTGGCTGCTAACCAGAAGACTGACAGTTCAAATCTACCAGCTGCTTCTTGGAAACCCTATGGGGCAGTTCTACTCTATCCTGCAGGGTCTCTATGAGTCAGAATCAACACCAGTGAGATTTTTTTTTTTTTAAACGTGGGATTATAAAGGTTATATCTTTATTTTAGTTCAAAACTGTACAGAATACCCCAAGAAAGGGATTAAGAAGCAGCTCTAGGCATTTAGAGCATT
>NW_004443977.1:2061778-2100860 GCF_000243295.1 Trichechus manatus latirostris | reverse complement strand
TTAAAGCTAGGTCCAGTTTGTGTATATTAAAAGGCACGTTACAATGCATTTTACCAAAAAGAAAATTCTAGAATCCAGTATTTCTGATTTTTTTCCACTAAATGTCTTCAGTCTAAGAACCATAGCTGATGCAAAAGATAAAGAGAATTGATTCTAAAGCAGCCCAACAGGCAATGTAAAAACCATTTCTGCTGAACACGTTCTTTCTACTTTGGGAACTCAAAGCCTAATCTTGTTACATTTGAATGTGTAACCCCTGTCCTGTCACATTCTGATAAGCATCTTTTTAGTGCTGGAAGAGCAATTTCCTCTTTAGCTTTTGAAAACTACTACCTTTGCTATAAACAGCAAATGATTTATTGTCAACTTACAAAGTTTATTTTTGAATTAACATTTATTTTCATCAGTGTGAATATTTTTAGCTTTTGGGAAGATATTGAAAATTTGAAGTGCTTTTGATTTGCACATGTGGTCTTGCTCTTCTTACTTACTGCACTCATCCTTCCAACAATAATTCCCTTTATTTACAGGTTATCTTTTAAAGGAAATACTCCATTATACTTTATATTTAGAATTAGGATATTTGGTCTTCAGAAATGAGATAGAAAAGTGACAAAGAGTAGATGATCCAGACACAATATGAATTAATTCTTTATCAATGTGATATTTTAATCATCTTTTAATCCACTCCATAAAACCATTTTGGAATATATTTTTCTTTATATAATCATATTGCATTATCCTCTTAAATACTTTAAAAAATAATAGAAAAAAAACCTTTTGAATACGGACCAAAATATGAACTTTAGTTGTTAGTTGTATTCAAAGGGCAAATGGTTCTACAAATTTACTCATAGCTACAACCATTTTTAAATCCCTGTTCTTGTATCCCACCCCATCCTAATAGCTAAGAGAGTAGTTGCCCAATAAATTTGAGTTGAATGAATGCCATTTAAGATTTGTGATCTCAACTTGATCATTGTTCATTTTAGGGAGGAAGACTTGTGCCTGACTCCTCGATCCATAGAGACTTTCATTCTTGTGCTCTGCCTTTTCACTTACTCTTCTCCAGAGGACAAGGAGGAACTTATCTGTTTATGACTGAAAGAGGAATTGGGTATGTGAGGTTCAGTTACTTCCTCCACTCCCTCTGGCCTTACCTCCCTGCAACAGGTTGCATCCAGTTATCTTCTGCATTATAGTAAGGAACTTGCCCTGATAAAGGAGGCCTGTCCTTTGTCCATCTGTGTCAGAGATGGTTTGGGGAACGCAAGTAAACTAATACACAGGGAAGGCCCCCTTGCCTCAGATCTAAAGCCAATTTAGTAATAAAGATGGTATTTTAGTTTCTGTATTTCTGTTTCCTGACTATATCTCTCAGTTGTTGCTGAACTCAAGCGGGAAGTAGTGATGTTATTACTAGCCCTCCGAAATTGTAATGTTTATTGAATATAAGAGAGCAAGCAAGACTTCCCATATGTTCGATGGTATCCTAGAAGCTGCTCTCAGGTTCCTTTCTACAATGAAAATGATCAAGCCCACTCACTTGTTAGCAGCTCTTGAAAGGGATAGCATAGCCAGGAAAATTTGTGTTGAGATGAAGCTGGTGAGTAGACAGGTTTTTGACTGTAGTCCATCAGTGGTTCTCAGACTTTAGCATGCATCAGAATCACCTTGTCAAAACAGATTGCTGGTCCCCAGCCCCAGAGTTTCTCATTCAGAAGGTCTGGGGCGGAACTGAGAATTTGCGTTTCTAACAAGCTCTGATGTGATGGTGTTGCTGATGATGCTGCCGATTCAAGGGGACAACACTTTGAGAACCTTTGTGCTAGACCAGTGGTTCTCATACCTGGTAACAATTTAGACTCACATAAGGAGCTTTGAAAATATCAACATTTGGGCTCTACCTCCCAGATATGTTGGTTTGATTGGTTTGACTTCAGCATTGACTTTTTAAAAGCTCCTCCAGGGTTGAACTATGCAGCTGGGGTTGAGAACCACAGTCCTTCGCCAAGCTTAATTAATGAATGATTCTGTAGTCATTAAAGGTAAAGCAGGGTTGCTTTATGTCTTGCTTCAAAATGTTCTTACAGATAGTGGTGGACTATTCTACCCGACTTGTGCCATACTCACTTACTTACATCAAATAAGCTTATTTGTTTTTCTGCTATGACACCACCTCTTTTAGATTAAAATTAAGGCTGTTACACTGATTGTGGTACACAGTAACAAGTCATTGGTGAATTGGTCTTCTATTAGCCATTGTTGTTTTGTGTCATCGAGTTGATTCCAACTCACAGAGACCCTATAGGACAGATTAGAACTGCCCCATAGGGTTTCCTAGGCTGTCATCTTTATGGAAGCAAATCACCCGGTCTTTTCTCCTGCAGAGGCTCTGGTGGGTTGGAACCACAGACCTTTCAGTTAGCAGCTGAGCTCTTAAACATTGTGCCACCAGGGCTCCTTAGTATGTATAACTCAGGAAGAATCACAGCGTTAGTCTTGGTGCTGCATGTAAAAATATTAGAACTAAAAGCAACATGATATGTGAGACAGAAATGTTTAAATAAAGATGACATTTTATAACCCTTTTATGGATCAAAGGATGTATATGCCTGTGTTACATTTTCTGCCCCTGTCGGAATCGACTTGATGGCTATGAGTTTTCGGTTTTGGAAGGTATTGGCAGGCATTTGAGCCACTTCAGTATGTTCTGGCATCGTGGCGGTTACTGATGCAACTGCCTAAAAAACAAGGAAGTTGGTCTGTGCCACATTTAAGTGTTGAGAGCCATTCGTATGAGGGGATGCTTCCCGGAGGAGTGATTGTATGAAACTTTTGTGTCTTTTGGCTTCTGTACAGTGAGATAAGGCTCGCAAGTCTGTTTACTATTTCCTCTGTGTTATTGGAAAGATATGGTTAACGGCATTTGGAAATACTCAAATAAATGAGTTCTTTTTGGGCTAAAAACAATTTGTGATACACTTCCTGGGCCACGAGACCAATACATCCCATGAGTGTGATGTGTTTCCTGGAACATGGTACCGATACAGCCCGTTCTAAAGCAGACTGATAACAATTATGTGCAGTAAGTGCAATGTTTATTTAGTATTTTGTGTATATTTTTTGAAAGTTGAGTAAAGATATTTTATGGTTCAAGTGTAACCAGGAAGTGTGATGTGCCACGGGACTGATACTTCCCATGAGCCTGATGCGCTTCATGGAACATGGAACTGATACGTCTTGCTTTCAATTGGCACCCATTTCTTCAAATAATAAAAACTACCAACAAACAATGATTCAGCATCCATTCCAGTAGTGAAAAAACATAGCATCACCAAAAAATTTTAAACAAATCCATTAAAGGGATAAGCAATTGCAAAAATAAATTATAAATATTTTCTTATTTATAATTTGCCAAAATACTAATGGAGTATAGAGCCAGAAAGGAATAAAAACCAAACCTCTTCAGAATACAACCTAAACATTACTCCACATAAAAATGTTAAGTAATAGGTGATTCTTGCCAAAGCTAATGGAAACAACACATTTTAGGCCAAAAATATACAAGCTTATATGTTTATGCCATTTCTAATAAAGAACATATGGCTGCCTGAATGAATAGCATGTTTCCCCCAGTTGTGAAGAAGCTTAACTTATTTAAACAAATTCATACTTCAGTCTATAAAACAAGCTTCTCTGCCTTTTTTTCATGGCAATAGAGAGAAAAACAAGAAACTATTTTAAGTGTCTATTAAATTAAGAATTGCAAAAGAACATAGTAGCATATTCCTAAAGCTTACTCACTGTTTTGCATCCTGCCAGAGAGTATAAGTTTCCTGAATGAATGGAAAAGATTGTGCAAACTGTGATTTTTTTTTGTCTGTTTCAAAATGCTGGTGATCCTTGTGCTCAAGAACTTAAGGATCTACTCAAATCATAACTTAAGGAAATAGACTATGAAATGTTCTGTACACAATCTTCTTGGGAAACCATTGCAAATATGGTGACTTTATAACATTCCTGATTGATCCAGGGCGCAAGTGGTCAACTAAGATAAACTTCTTTTAGGTAAGAGGAAGACATGGAACAGATTCTCCCTTAAACCTCAGAAGGAATCAACATGATCGACACTCTGATCTCAGACTTTCAGTCTCCAGAACTGTGAAACAGTAAATTTCTGTTCTTCTGTAAGTATATACATAACTATATGCCAAACAGAAAGAGACATGTCCTCCTGAAGCAAGGGAAGTATGTGGAGGCAGAGATCAACAGTTCCAGGGAAAAAAAGAGAATCTGTCAAAACTCCTCAAAAATGGCTGTTCTAAATACTATAGTCAAGGAATGTCAAATATTACTTGACAGGGGAACTTTCTATAATTCCATTAAAAGTACTGTAAATTGTAATTGCGATAAAAGAAACCAATCCTTCTCTTACTACTTAAAATGATTTTTTAAAATGCCATTTTCACCAAAAACAAGTAAAGACAAGACGAACAGAACAACTACACAGCCACAATGAGGAGCTCTCATTTTTTTAAATATATGAGGAAGACTGCAGCCACTAAAACTACTAAGAACTGCCTTGTTGTGTTAAAAATAATTCTCAATTGAAATGATAATTTATTATTCAAATGTTGAAGAACACAAATCAACTTTAAATAGTTGAACGCAAATAAATTTTCAAAGGGCATAGCAATTGCAGTTATTTGCCATAGAGGTGACACAAATATGGATCTTGAAAAGATGATCGAAGATTTTTGATTGCAAGAATTAGGCTATTTTGCTGGTAATATCCAATATTATAACCCGCAGTGATGAGACTGAAGATATAATATTGATATATGAAGAAGATAATTTCATAGTCGACAATGGTAAAAGAAAAACAGAAACAAGTCCCAGTGCAGCAACATGCCTTTCAGGCTTTGTTTATTTGAGGAAGTGATATCTGTTGTTCCCAGAATGCTAATAATGTTGTGAAGATCTCAACATGTGTTCACATTTTCTCTACTGCCTTTAGGCAGGAATATGCTGAAACCATTCAAGAGAAATACTTATATACTCTGGACATTTGCTAAAACAATTTAGAATCAGAAAGCTCTCCTTTTGGCTAGATAACCTGTCTCTTAGAAATTTAAGCTTATTTTCTTTTTAGTACAAATGGAAACTGACAATTTACCTATGTTTTCATTACTTACCAATATCAAAAAGGAGTTTTAACTCTCCTTATTTTATTTAGGGTTTCTCAACCTTGCAACTATGATATTTTAGGCTAGATACTTCTTTGTTGTGGGGCACTATCCTATGCATTGAAAGGTGGTTAGCAGCATTCCTGGCCTCTACTCACTAGATGCCAGTAGCGCCCACTCCTCTAATTGTGAACCAACTATGTCTCCAGATAGCAACAACTGTCCCCTGGGGGGCAAAATTTCTGTAGAACCACTGGCTCATCTTTTCCAAGCTTGTATCAAACTCAAAGCATTCATTAAATTGCTACCTTGTTAAACTAATTGAATCTACTTAAGACAAACATGGGACATTAGGGTTGGAGAATTTATTGGGAAAAGAGATGTAGAATTAGGAGGATACCATTGGCTTGAGATATATAGGCCAATAAGGTATCTTCCCAGCATTAATCCTTGTTATAATCCCTGTTATTCAATCTGTATGCTAAGCAGATAAGCTGAGAAGATGGACTATATGAAGAAGAACACAGCATCAGGATTGGAGAAGACTCATTAACAACCTGCAATATGCAGATGACACAACCTTGCTTGCTGAAAGTGAAGAGGACATGAAATACATACTGATGAAGATTCAAGACCACAGCCTTCAGTATGGATTACGCTTCAACATAAAGAAAACAAAAATCCTCACAACTGGACCAATACGTAACATCATGACAAACGGAGAAAAGATTGAAGTTGTCAAGGATTTCATTTTATTTGGATCCACAATCAATGTGAATGAAGCAGCAGTCAAGAAATCAAAAGATACATTGCATTGGGCAAATCCGCTGCAAAAGACCTCTCTAAGTGTTCAAAAGCAAAGATGTCACTTTGAGGACCAAGGTGTGCCTTACCCAAGCCGTGGTGTTTTCAATTGCCTCATATGCCTGTGAAAGCTGGACAATGAATAAGGAAGACCAAAGAAGAATCGATGCCTCTGAATTATGGTGTTGGCAAAGAATATTGAATATACCATGGACTACCAGAAAAACAAACAAATCTACCTCAGAAGAAGTAAGGCGAGAATGCTCATTTGAAGTAAGGGTGATGAGACTTCGTCTCACATACTTTGGACATGTTATCAGGAAAACATCATGCTTGGTAGAGTAGAGGGTCGGCAAAAAAGAGGAAGACCCTCATCAAGATGGATTGACATGGTGGCTGCAACAATCAGTTTAAGCATAATAGTGATTGTGAGGATGGTGCAGGACCAAGCAGTGTTTCGTTTTGTTGTATTTAGGGTTGCTATGAGTTGGAACTGACTTGATGGTACCTAACAAAAACAATCCCTTTTATATACTTATCGGACATTTAATATATATTTGTCAAGGAAACTAATCATTAAAGAGGGATCAGGCTTGAGAGTTTCTGGGATGTGGTCATAGGAGGACTGGGGTTAAGGTAGAAGAAAGATAGCTAAAGAGGATATATGTCAGTATAAAACTCTGAGGCAGCCAGGATAAAATTTGGGGCCTAGAAAGATTTTGCTGTGGATAGAACTTGTAGTTGATCTTATGACAATCTGACCCATCAGCAGAGCTCTGTAGGTGATCCAGGTGGGGACTACTAGGGGCCTTGAGAGCTCATGAGTATGGCAGGAGCCTTGAATACTAGAGGGCTTTGGTGGGGAGTTGCATGTAAGGTACAAAGTGAAGTCCATAATAAATCGTAAAGAAGAATGAAGGGAAGTATTTGAAGTCAGAAAAGACTAAACACTAAAGAAATGAGAGTGTGCATGGAGATTGGGAAGAGTGGCTGGGGAAACCTGCAGAACTTTCTCTGGTGTTAGGGATCTTACAGAGCATAGAAGTCCCAGATCCAGGACATCCGCTAGGGCTTGCTAGTCATGGAGCACTGCTCTTTTTGGAAAGCGTTTCTTATACAATTGCTCTGAGAAGCTGCGTAAGATAAGTTCTGTGTTATATTCATCTTGTGGCCTACTGCCAACCTCAGGAAACTTTCTTGGCCTTCCTATGACTAAAGTCATTCACTTCTATTTTTTTCTTACCTATGAAGTACACCCCGGGAGGAGGATGTGGCAGTCTGCTTCCATAAAGATTTATAGCCTTGGAAACCCTATGGGGCAGTTCCACTCTGTCCTACAAGTTCGCTGTGAGTCAGAATCAACCTGATGGCAGTGGGTTGTTTGTTTTTTGTATATAGAACAAATTTTTCTCTGCCTTTGTCTTTTTTGTTAATTTATGCAATTATGACTTTTGTGGTTATTTTAATTATTTTTACTGTCTGTTAGAAAAAAACTACAACAACTATGATACTAAAAGATAGCTATCTGTCCTTGGGTGGTGCAGTTAATGTGCTCAGCTGCTAACCAAAAGATCGGAGGTTCAAGTCTACCCAGAGGCACCTCAGAAGAAAGGCCTTGCAATCTACTTCTGAAAAATCAGACATTGAAAACACTATGGAACATAGTACTACTCTACCACACATGGGGTCGCCATGAGTCAGAGTTGATTCAACAGCAACTGGTTTGTTATCATTCCTTCTGTAGTTATAGTTCTTATGTAAGCTCCTGCCCGAGAGTTTCCAGCTTGCCCTCCTGGTAGCCGGTTCTATGCTTGTAGCCAGCCCTACAATCATGTAAGCCAATTCCTTGCAATCTCTCTCTCTCTCTTTCTCTATCCATCTTGCATTTTCTATTTCTCTGGTGGAACTCTGACTAATGTAGACTCATTGTGATGAACATAAGACATTTTTGAGCAAGTATCACAGAGAACATGGTGAATTCATTGTGATGTATCTACTAAAAAAAAAGAAAAAATGGACTAATAGACATTAGGAAGTATAACTTCCAAAAAATAATACATTGTCTCTACTATATGTAAGTCTTGTTTTCAAATCTATAGTTTAAAAGAATTATGGTCAAAGTGGATCATGTTCAGAGAAGAGCAAACTGGTTAATAAGAAATAAACAATGCCATATAAGGAGTTACTAGAAATGTGGCTGCAAAAGTTAAAAGGGCTATGTCCAGGCTGGTTAGGCAATTAGCATGACAGAAATATATATAAGTGACTCTGTTTACAAATGGGTTCATGGTTAGAGGATTTGACAGGTCAATTTTAGTTTGATGTCAGGGTCTTATGATATATTCATTCCTTCTCAGAAGAAAGCCCTCCATCTCATGGTCTTGTGCTTGGGTGTCTAGCTCTTCTACGTAAGGCATGGGGCCTGCTGGTACTAGCCAGAGAAAGTATCTGGAATTCTGCAGCCAGACATCCCAGCCCACATTAGTGCAGATAATCAAAGAGGTCCTTGTCTCCCACAAATGGCTTTAAACATTAACTATATTAATCGGGGCAACAATGATAATAACAGTAATAGAAAATATTTGTTGAGCATTTACTATGTGTTATAAACCAATCCAGCACTTTATCTACATTTACTTATTTGAATTTATCACGACTCTGAGAAATAACTATTATTATTATATTATACTATTATTTACAGAAGAGGACAACAAGACAGAGAATAGTTAAGTAACTTACTCAGAGTCACAGCTCACAGGCCAGTAAATTTTGTTGTTCTACTCTAGTAGTATTTCCATCATCCCCAACTATAAACAATAACATAAATAATGATTCAGACACTTTCTTGATATATCTTTGTTAAATAACAGGGAAAAGTAAACAAACTGCATACATAGTCTTATTTTACAGCCATTACAAGTTATTCTTTTGTTTTTGGGTCCAAATGGGACAACAGTAGTTGCTGGCTCTCCTGAGCTATCATGGGGACAAGATTAGACTTATTTCTGGTTGGACACAGAAAGCAAGATTAGGATCAATGGATAGAGGTTACCTGAAAGCAAATTTTGGCACAATGCAAGGAAAATCTTCCCACCAACAAGTGCTGCCTAAAATTGGAACAAGAGTTCTTGTGAGGTTATGGGGTCCTCATCCTTACAGATATTTGTCCTCTCAGAAGGTATTTAGTCCTTAGTGGAGGATTTATCCCTCTAACCCTTATGGTTCAACTTAGATACTTTCTTGCCATCTAGGAAAAAGAAGGTCAAAGGTGAGCGTTAGTTTCTGATAAGAGCAGTGCTACATACAATAGATCTACTAAGGAAGTTATGGAGTACCTGAATCTGCAAGAGATGCAGCAAGGAAGATGACTGTTATAATCTCAGATGAACTTCAAAGAAAACTATTATAGCAACAAACACTGAGAAAGACATATAAGGAAAGGCTTAACAATGACCTGATGCTCAGAAAAAAGAGCTGGCAAGAAAGATATAATAGTATTTCATTTACTGGTGGTGAGGAGATACACAGTAAAGAATATCACGATTTGGAGATCTGATAAAAATAGAGGCAGCCATTATTTCTCAGATCATAAAAAGAAGGTGCTCAGCTATCCAGGTCTATACATACTTTATCCCTCAAAACAGAGAAACCAAGTGATCCTGATGTAGTTACGTGTCCAAAAAACACAGGTATCACATCAGTGGCATAACTTATTAAAGATTTTTTTTTCCAAGAAAAAATAAAAAAAAAGAATGCAGCTGTGTGGCTTCAGTGGCTAAAAGTAAGACAGGAAATCATCTGTTCGGGTTATTTTTAAACAGATGTGTCTACAGTAGTGTCTTGTCCCAAGTCTTCTACCCTATCAGTGACAGACTCCCATGTCTCCTGACTTCTAATTCAGGCCATTTGTACTCTGAATTGTAAAGAGTGAATTACTACAAAAACATGGAAATGTAAAATTGGGTCCTCAAATTGAGAGAGACAGAAGTTCGGAAATGTTTGAATTTGGAAAAATTGTTTTCTTCCTTGTTGTTCTGTTATTTAGTTAAGTTCAATAGGTTGGCCCCCTTGTGTTAACCCCAAACCAAAACCCATTGCCATTGAGTCAATATTGACTCACAGGGACCCTAGAGGACAGAGTAGAATTGCCCTATAGGGTTTCCAAGGCTGTAAATCTTTATGGAAGCAGGCTGCCACATCTTTCTCCCGTGGAACAGCTGGTGAGTTCAAACTCCCAATCTTTTGGTTAGCAGCTGAGTGCTTAACCATGGTGCCACCAGAGCTCCTTCCTTTGCATTAATTATTATTAGTACTAATAATAATCCCTTGCATTAAAAGAACGTAAATGACAGAATTGTCTACCTTGTATCTAAACTTGGAGAAATAATTTTTATGCCTTCACAAGCAAAAGAGAATAAATAATATTGATAATAATAAAACTAAACATTCATGACTTTAATCCACAGAGACTAAGGTTTACCCAAAATAAATCTAAAGCAACTCAAGTTTCTCCCAAGCTTGACTAATTCCTGACTACATAATTTCCTCTGAATTTTCATAAAAGTATTTTGGAAGTATGAGAGCTAAAAGTAGTTAAATGATTTACCCTTCCCCTTCCATCCCTACATGCCTCTTCCTCTCTCCTTAAATTTCCAATTCTATTATAAAGCTAAATTGGGGACACTAAACTTTGCTTCTATTTTGATATTCTTATCAATAAATATCCACACACATGCAATATCCATGTGCTTATTTCATGACCCGTCAACATGTAAATACGAGCACGGTAAAACATGATGTTTCTTTCCCTACTCTTGTTTCTCAAACTGATTCAAAAGTCAAGACACTCAAAATAAAACACTCCCTGTAGATTTTCAGTTCTGCTAAATTTCAATTTTGAGGATTTTTTTCAATAGGAAACATAAAATTTTCTTGTCAAATAATTTTTCCTTTTTCAATCTGGATTCAGCTAAACCACTGGAAGCAAATTGGGCTCCTAGAGTGATTTGAAGATAAGAATAGAAATTCTTCACTGTACACAGAACTCAAAGATTGAGTTTAAGATTCCTTGGTAGTCTAGAACAGTTCCAGTTTTCTTCCTCTTTGTGCCAAGCCATTGGAGGAAATGAGGATGGAGAGAGGATGGAACAGCATTCTCCTAAGATATGACCAGTCTTGTGTTTTCCTCATGGTTTCAAAAAGATGATTTTTAATTCCCCCAGAAAAGTTACTTCTTCATATTTGTTATCTTTTAGTTTTACAGACTTGTCTTTATTTCTCTGAAACAAGTCACCATTTCATAACTTTAGCAGGTTGGGGCAAGTAGTAGTTGTTAATGTTATTTGGTTCACACCATCTGCCAAAAATTTTTCCCCAAGAAAACTAAATATAAACCCAATAGACCAAACACAATTATTGAATTAAATGATAAATTTGTAGTGGGAAGAAATCAATGTTTTACTTTTATTTACCCCACGACAAAGTGCTTAAACATAAAAGGAAATTCATAATTATTAATCAGAATTAATTCATCCATCACTTAGTTTTTTTCCTCAGCAAAAAATCTAGAATAATCTGTAAATAATAAACAAAGATCTTAATTTTAAACATTTGTATTTGTTTAACTTTGAATTAACTTTATAGTTAAATGAACAACTTTCCTCTTGAATAAAATGTGTAGTTAAATATATATTGACTTATTGGTTAATATTCTACAAAGCTAATTCCATATAAAAATGATAGCTACCATTTATTAAGTGTTTAACAAATTGAGTACTGTTGCCATGATAAGCACTTTAAGATATGACTATTCTAATTTTACTGATGAAGAAATGGATTCTCTATTAGAGAGTTTAACTAAAATTTCCAGAATCACTCACTATTTTCTTGAGGATCAAGATGTCCAAAACTCCAGTTTTTATGTTCTTTAAAATTGTGCTAGAATATTCAAAGGATTATTGTAATTTGATTGGAAATAAAAACACAAACATCATTTACAATGACCATCTGTCTCTTGAGAGAGTAGACAGTCTAATTTTTATTTTGTTCATTTCAATGCATATTTATTGTTTTCTCTGAGAACCACTGAATTGGAAACAGTGGGTAATATAAAGATTAGAATGATGTGGCCTAACTTCTAAGGCAATTTCTAAAACAACTTTCAAGCTAGTGAGTTCTTATTATGTTTAGTAGTAATAGTATTTATGATGATTTGCTTATTTTTAACTTAAAAAACAAAAGCACTTAAAGTGGCACTGGGTTCATGTTGTATGTACAGTGATAGTTCTCAATCTTCCTTGTGTCCCAATACACTTGAGAATACGGTACATTCATTTCAGTAACAATGGGTCAAGGTAGTAGTATTTCTTGGTCTTGGGAGAGAGAAAGGAGCCCTGGAGGTGCACTGGTTAAAGTGCTGGACTATTAACCAAAAGGTTGGTGGTTCAAAACCACCACTGGCTCCATGGGAGAAAGATGTGGCAGTCTGCTTCTTTACAGCCTTGGAAACCTTATGTGGTCACTGTGAGTCAGAATCGACTCGATGGTAGTGGGTCTGGTTTTAGTGTGGGAGAGAGGTGATATTCGTCCCCTCTCCCTCACTATCCATAAGCCAATTACATTTCTGGGAAAACAGTGATCAAGGCAAGCAAGGTGTCTGCTTACTTGATTCTTATAGACAAATGGACATCAGAATCCTTAAGGGAGATTTTCTACAAGTTTGGGAAATGCTGATATTATCTTCCCCCATAAGCCTGTTGAAAATGGAAATCCTAGTTTTAGAGTAAGTGTTTCTAGTTAATGACTAGAGTCACCATAAACAATATTTATAGATTTTGAAAGAAACTAATATTCACTTGTTCCTATAGAGAACAAAAAAATAGATGAAAAAGAATAAAACAAACAAACAAAAACCCACAACCATGAAACTGGAAATATTGCTGCACTGCTCTTCAAAATAAGATTAACCATAAAAAGAGACAGACAGTTAATCCTAGAACAGTAAACAGAAAGAAAATCAATTCTCAGAAGACTTTAGGATTAAATAAACCAGAGCTGATCTTCCTGGCAGGACACTTGCTGTATTTCCTAGAAAAAAAATACCTCAGACATTCTGTGTTGCCTGGTCTTTATTTTCCTTAATACTGTTTTGATCTCCTTGACTATTTGGAGGCTTTGAATATCCTTATCTAAACTTAAAACCGGAGCCCTGGTGGCGCAGTGGTTGAGAGCTGGACTGTAACCAAAAGGCTGGCAGTTCGAACCTACCAGATGCTCTTTGGAAATCCTATGGGGCAGTTCTACTCTGTTCTACAGGGCTGCTTTAAGTTGGAATCGACTTGAGGGCACCTAACAACCAACAACAACAAACTTAAAACTACTGCTTTTTTTCTTTTCTTTTTTTTAGTTTTTATTGTCAGGGCTCAGGAAAGTGAAAAAAAAAAAAAAAAAACCCTCACTATATGTCATTAAACTTTTTCTACGTATTTGCTGAATCTTAGGAACAAAATAATATATGAGATTAGAAGACCAATTATAAATTATTTCCTATACGTTTAAGGCTCTGGGTTTTAATGAACTGAACTGAAAGACTATAAGTATCAACCTTCCGTTGTGTGTGTGTGTGTGCGTGTGTGTGTCGTGTGTGGCAGATCACAGAGGGAAAGGGGGTGAAAGAGAAAGGAGAAGCCAATAAGAACATTAGGGGTGGCACTGCAAATCTATTTGCTATGGTTGAGTTAGCCAACTGTAAAGTTAACCAAGATAGCCTTAAATATCATCATCTATAAATGCTTCTTCAAGATAAGTTATCTTTTAATAGACAATCCTGAAATAACTTGATTTGTACAGCTGTGGGGAATCACTATGTTGAACGACTTTTCTCAGAATAACCTACTCTCTGCCTTCTATAACGGCAAACTTATCAGACACTCTTACTATCATTTGTGAATGTTAATATATAGTCTTGTAGAAGCAGATATTACTGAGAAAATTCTACTGGAGAAGATACATAGTACAGTTAAATGATGGCACACACAGAAGCAAGAATAATTTATTGCCATATTGCATGTTTCTTCTGGTGAACTCAGCCTATAGATAATGCCTGTTATTAATCCCATGGTATATAGGAAAGCTTAAAGAGCTAAGATTTATTTTAGGTCTATAGAGAGAATATGGCAATACTAGGAAATAATTTAGAATTTATGATCCTATATTTTCTTTCTAGATTTTTCAGAATCCCGGAATGCAAAGATGTCTTTGTAAAAATCTAAGAAAAGGAAGCATTGACCTAAAATCACAAAATATACAGTGTGTCTGGCATATGGATATAACTCCATTACTCAGAGCTGTCTAATCCTTCAGGTTTGGTAGAATCATGGCTTTGTTATGACTTGGTCTATGGAAAAACCACTGCTCAGAAACTGTTTGCTTTAGCTGTGTTATATAATGGCAATGATTTCTGTTCACTGTGTGAATGTTTCAGGGCTCAATGAAAGTGACAACTTTTTTCCCAAATGCATTCTTAGGTATTCCGAAGCTGCAGTCAGTTTTCACACAACTTCTTCTAAGTCCAATCGTTAAACTGGTGAGGGGTGGTATAGCAAAGAGAATGGGAGAATTGTGGATCTTTCATCATTTCTGCACAGGATAATTCATATGCATAATGGTGTTCCAATTAACTCAGTAGCTTTTCCATCTGTGCCACTGTAATTCTTCCTCCTCCAAGACAAACATGGGAATCTAAGAAAATGTAGAAAAATGGTCTAGTCAGGTAATAAAGCATTTTTCACAATCACATTAGAGAGAAATTTTCAGCACACAGGTCCTGAATGTTTTGTTAGATGTATACCTATTTTATTTTTGTTGGAGTCATTGTAAATAGTGTTTGGTTTTTACATGTTCATTGTTCGTCTGTGGAAATGTGGTTGGTTTTCATGTGTTTCTCTGTATTCTGTGACTTCGCTGAACTCATAAATTCTAACAGTTTGTGTGTATATATATATAGATTTCTTGGAATTTTTTTTATGTAGACAATTATGTCATCTGCAAGTATGGATAGTTTTATTTCTTTCTTTCCAATCTTTATGCCTTTTTTCTGGCTTATTTCAGTGGCTGTAACTTCCAATTCTATGTTGAATAAGATGGGTGAAAGTGGTCATCTGATTTTAGGAGAAAGCAGTCTTTCACGATTAAGTTTGCTATTAATAGTAGCTTTTTTTGTAGATGCTCTTTATTAAGTTCAGATAATTTTCCTCTATTCATAACCTGTTAAGAATTTTTATCACGAATAGGTAATGGATTTTGTCAAACACTTTTTCTGTACCAATTGTTATGATCACATGATTTCTCCTCTATAGCCTGTTGATATGGTCAACTACAATGATTTATTTTTGAATGTTGAGCCAGTCTTGCAAAACTGGGATAAATCCTACTTGGTCATTGTATATAATTATTTTTATACAACACTGGATTCAATTTTCTAATATTTTGTTGAAAATGTTTGCAACTATATTCATGAAATATATGAGATATTCATCTTGAGTTTTCTTTTTTTTTTTTTTGTACTGTCTTTGTCTGGTATTGGTATCAAGGTAATTCTTGCCTCATAAAATGAGTTGGGAAAAGTTCCCTACTCTTTTTATCTTCTGGAAGATGTTGTGTAAAAATGATGTTAATTCTTCTTTAAATGCTTATAAAATTTCCCAGTGAAACGACCTGGGCTTGGAGATTTCTCTCTTTTAAATGTTTTTAATTACATAACCAACTACTTTAACCGTTATAGGAATATTCAGGCTATCTCATTTTGGTTAAGTTTTAGTTATCTGTGGTTTTTTAGGAATTGGTACATTTCTTCTATATTTTTGAATTTATGAATGTAAATTTGTTTGCTGTATTCCCTTATTATTCTATTATTGGACACAGGATCTGTGGTAATATTCCATTCCATTTCTAATATTTGCTATTTATATCTTCTCTCTTTTTATTTGTGTCAATCTTGCTAATATTCTTCATTGATTTTTCCCAAGGAACATTTTTTCATTGATTTTCCTATTTTGAATTTCGTTGATTTATTATAGTCTTACTTATGCTTGCTTTGGTTTTATTTTGCTCTTCTTTTCTAGTTTTTTGAAGTCGTAACTTAGATTATTAATTTGATACTTTTCCTCATTTCTAATGTAAGCATTTTAGCACTGTTTTAGCTTCATCTCGCGTATTTTGATATGTTTCATTTTCATTCAATTTATAGATATTTTATTTCCTTTAAGACATCCTCCTTGACCCATTCTGTTTGTCCCATGGACTATTTAGAAGTGTGATTATTATTATTATTTTAATTTTCTAGCATTTAGAGATTTTCCTGTTGTCTTTCTGTTAATGATTTCGATTTTGATTTCATCATAATTGGAAAACATGCCATATGATTTCAACATTTTTACATTTGTTAAGGTTGCGTTATGGCCCAGTATATGGTCTATTTTAAACACTTGGAAAAAATGTGTGTTCTGCTATTGTTGGCTGGAGGACTCTATATATGTCAATTAGGTCCTGTTAGTTGATTGTGTTATTCAGATCTTCTATATTCTTACTGTTTTCTTAGCTAGTAGATCTATCATTTGTTGAGAGGGAGCTGTTAAAATTCCCAATTAAGATCATGGATTTGTTTATTTCTCCCTTCGGCTCTATCAGATTTGCTTCATGTATTTTGAGGCTCTGTTGTTTAGTGCGTAAATGTTAGGATCACTATGCCTTCCTGGTAGATACATCCTTTTATTATGTAATATCCCTCTTTGTCTCTAGTAATTTTTTTGCTGAAGTCAGATACTAATATAACCTGGTAGTAATATTGCCAAACCTGCTTATTTTAATTTAATGCTAGCATGATTTGTCATTCCCATCTTTTTGCTTTCAATCTACCTATGCCACTGAATTTGAAGTGAGTTTCTTGTAAGCAGTTTACAGTTGCTTTGTGATTCTTTTAATTAACACTACCAAAATCTACCTTTTAATTGGTACATTTAGACTATTTACATTTAAGGAAAATATTGATATATTAGAGCTTAAGTCTATCATTTTATTATTTGTTTTCTGTTTGTTCCCTGTTTCTCATTTCTTTGTTCTACTTTTTTTTTGTTTTGCTTTGCTGTGGTTTACCTGAAACATGTTTTAGGATTTCTTCTCGATTTATTTATAGTGTATTTGAGCATATATCATTGTATTTTTTTTAGTGGTTGCTGTGCATATATATTTATCTACGTGTGTGCGTGCGTGTATATACGTGTGTGTGTATATATACATATACATATATATATATATATATGTAGAGAGAGAGAGAGCCCTGGTGGTGCAGTGGTTAAGAGCTAGGGCTGCTAACCAAAAGGTTGGCAGTTTGAATTCACCAGCTGCTCCTTGGAAACCCTATGGGGCAGTTCTACTCTGTCCTACAGGGTCGCTAGGAGTTGGAATTGACTCGATGGCAACAGGTTTATAGTTATATGTAGATAATATATATAATTTTTCTTTTTTGTTTTAAGAGTGAATCACCTGTTTAGGTTTAGCATGCAGGTCTTGCCCTACTTTTGTAGGCTATGGTTCCAATGACAATTTAATTTCCCAAGACTTTGTATTGCTATTTTGATCTGTTTGGTTTATCAGGTACCCTTTGGTCTCTCACTCATCCCTGCTGGTGCTGCCTGAAGTGGCAAAACTAGTTTCCCCAAGCTAGTCCATCTGATGCCTCTTGGTCAGGGAAGAGTCTCCTATCCACAGCGAAAAAGAGGCTTTCCTTGCTGGTCTACTTGTTATAATGGGATCCACTTGCTGGTGACTCCTGGCTGTTTTTTGTCTCATCATAAGGGATGGGAGTCCCGGGCTCTGCTGGGGAGAAGAGCATCTCCCAGGGTTACTTCATATTACATGGCTTCTGACTGATCCTCCTTGTCAGTGATGCCTCTCTAACCTGGTGTTGTTGAAGGGATTCCTATTTGATATGGGGAAGGAATGAGCCTATCTGAGCTGCCTGTATGTCCTAGGCTGGGGGTTAGGAAATGTTGGGCTTGGGTCTCTCTCCTGATGGGCAGGGAGAAGTAAGATGTCCTGCTATTATGTTGTATCTCAAGTCCTGAGATCCTGAACAATTCTGTCTCCTCTTGGTACTGTTTAGAAGTCTCTTTCTGTGACCTCTTGTGTGATTTCCTAGGTGTATTATTGTACTAAGTGAGGAGGAACTGGGACAAACAAGTCTACAACTTCTTATCCAAACATAAGCCTGTAACATAACATTTTCAATCTTATTTTTGAATACAAAAAGTCAAAAAGTTTCAGAATATTTTTAGTTGATTATAATTGATAAGTGATGAAAATGAGAACACATCAAAACAGTGGGGGGAAATGCCATGACATAGGTGGACTGGAAAATAAACATTCATAAATTATTTTTATTTTGATCATAGTGGTTACTAAAAAATAATCAAGTGTGGCCACAAGCTACTAGGTATTAGGATCACCTACTGTGCCTGGCTGCTAAAAGAGAACTTATAAAAGCAACAAGGTCGGCGAGTTGTACTTTTAATAAAAAACAACTTGCTAAAGAAAATATAAGGCTGATCATTTGCTTTAAAACAGGGGTCATAGGATTCTAGAAAATAAAGTGTCCTCCTGAGTAGATTTCATTTATGATTCAACAGTTTCGTTTATAAATATTTTTTTAGGCACACATAATTCTGTCCACAATTTTGATAGCTGGTTTCAAAGTTTGATACCAAGGATGCATTCCAGGAAGGCAAGGTTTGCCTCATCAGAGGCCTCACCATTGACCCAGGCTGTAAAGGTTCATCAGGTCTGGGCCTCAGGTTAACCAGACTCAGGAGGCTGACTTACCTGGACCAAACCATAACTATAAAGGAATAACTGAGGGACATCGTTGTGGTGATTGGATAGTTCTGTATGTTAATTTTGGTGGTGGTAACACAAATCTACAAGTATGATAAAGTAATATAGAACTACATACACACACTGTTGCTGTTACATGCCGTCAAGTTGGTTCTAACTCATAGGGACCCTATATACAACAGAACAAAATGCTGCCTGGTCCTTCACCATCCTAACAATTGTTGCTATATTTAAGTCCATTATTGCAGCCACTGTGTCAATCCATCTTGTTGAGGGTCTTCCTCATTTTCACTGACCCTCTACCTTACCAAGCACTGTATCAAGGTTAATTTCTTTGTTTTGATATTTTACTTTAATTATATGCGATGTGACTATTGAGGGGAACTGGGCAAATGTACATCGGGCCACTTTACCGTGCTTACAGCTTCCTGTGAATCTATAATTATTTAAAAATAAAAAGTTAAAATATTATTATAGCTTTTATTAAATTCTGGTGAACAAGTACTACATCATTAGCGTTATTTAAAAAAATTCTTAGATTATATATATACATATATATATATATAATATATTCATTAGGAGTCCTGGTAGTGCAGTTAAGCATGCAGCTGCTAACCGAAAGTTCAGCAATTCGAACCCACCAGCCACTCCATAGGAGAAAGATGTGGCAGTCTGCTTTGTAAAGATTTACAGCCCTTGGGGACCATGGTCTCAGAGGACATCTAGCTCAACTGGCATGACATAGCTTATAAGAAAATGTTCTACATTCTACTTTGGTGAGTAGTGTCTGGGGTCCTAAAAGCTTGTGAGTGGCCATCTAGAATAGTCCCTTCGTCCCAGCCTGTCTGGAGCAGGGGAGAATGAAGACAACCAAAGACATAAGGGAAAGATTAGTCCGAAGGACTAATAGACCACAACTACCACCACCTCTACTAGACTGAGTCCAGCACATCTTGATGGTGCCTGACTACCACCACTGCCTCCACCAGACTTAGTCCAGCACGACTAGATGGTGCCTGACTACCACCACCGACTGCTCTGACAGGGATCACAGTAGGGTGTGCCGGACAGAGCTGGAAAAAAATATAGAACAAAATTCAAACTCACAAAAAAGGACCAGACTTATCGGTCTGACAGAGACTGGAGAAACCCCGAGAGTATGGCCCCTGGACATTCTTTTAACTCAGTACTGAAGTCACTTCTGGGGTTCACCCTTCAGTCAAAGATTAGACAGGCCCATAAAACAAACAATAATACACATAGCTCAACCATGTATATGAGAATAAATGGGCACATCAGCCCAGGGGCAAGGACAAGAAGGCAGGAGGGGACAGGAAATCTGGATGAATGGAAATGGGGAATCCAAGGGGAGATTTGACATGTCATGGGGTTGGCAACCCATGTCACAAAACAATGTGTATATTAACTGTTTAATGAGAAACGAATTTGCTCTGTAAACCTTCACTTAAAGCACAATTTAAAAAAAAAAATTATAGACTTGGAAATCCTATGGGGCAGTTCTACCCTGTCCTATAGGGTTGCTATGAGTTGGAATTGACTCGATGGCAATGGGGTTGGGTATATATTCATTGAAATGAACATCAGAACAATTTTGTCAAGTTCTAAAAGTGATAACAGATTTTATGGGCATCATATTACACTACAGTTTTTTGAGTGGAGAAATTGAAAACTCTGTAATCTTGTCCTCTATCCTTGTAGCTACCAAATGGAATGGACAATACTCCTGACCCCAGGGACATTGTAGCTTCAATGCTACAGGTACAAATTCACTATGGAAAATAATATTTCCTGTTATCAAGGAAGAAGATGACTGTGTAGTCAGATAAGTCCAGAAAATGTTAATAATAAACCAATTAATACGTCAAGAAAGGTAAAGCATCTCTATGAAATTTGTATTTTGTGAGATTAGATAACCTGGCTCTCCTGTGGAGATTTAATAAAATTCTCTTATAAGCAGTGTTTTTGCAATTCATGCCATGTTTTAGAGAAATAAATAGATGGCCTTTGCAATTCTTTAAGGTTTTAGCTCTTTGCTCTGTCTTTTCTCTACCTCCGTAATTCCTCATGCCCTAATAATTAGAATAGAGTTTTTAATTACTTAAATATTTTGTGCCTTTTATAAAAGTCAAACATGGGACCTGAAAATCATAAGAAACACATATTGAGCTTAATTTCAAGCAGTGATGACAACACTCTTGACTAAAACGGTCTAGTGGTTCGAGAAAGTTAAATCCATCCTCTAACCAAGGTCTGTAAAATCGTATGAAATCTGGCCCCTGCCTACCTCTTTGATCTCATCTCTCTCCTCCTTTCATTCCACAAATATTTATTGAGTGATAGCTGAATGCCAGGCACTTAGATGCTGGGCATCTAAGACTGCAAAGACAGGCAAAGTACCTGCTCTCATGGAACGAATGTTGTAGTTGGGAGAGGTAGATCTACCAAATTAACAAATGTTTGCTTTTCTACGCATTTATACCTAAAAAAAATGTTATTGGAAATTAAAAAAAAAAAAAACCCACTTATTTTTGCTCATTCTTTTCTTCAGTGATTTGAATAAACGAATTACTCAAATTTTAATCAGAGCACTGCTGTTGGAATGAGTCAGGTCCAAACCTTTTCAAACCTTTGCACTACGTTCAACGTTCAAGGGAGTGTCTGACTGGAATAAATTTTGCTGTGCGCCTGCTACTTAGCCAGACGAGCTTGGAGTGTCTTGATGACTGTACCATCAAGATTGCTTCAAATGTGGGAAGAATTATTTTCCCACAGGAAAATCAGGGTGGTGTTTTCCCTAGTGTAATGGTTGCTGTGGCAATTAAAATACTAGACATGTCTCTAACTTTATCCCTCACAGAAAAGGGTAGGGCACACATTACAGTGTCACTTTTACAAGTAGGGAAACTGAAGAAATGGGAGCTCAAGAGCACAAGGTCAAAGAGGCAGTAAGTGACATGGCTAAGACTTGAAACTTTGAACCTCTGAACCTCAAAACCAGTGTGTATTTCACTCTCAGGGATTATTAAACTGAGGCTCAGAAAGGAGCTTTAAATAGACCATGAATCTCTGGAAATAATATGCAAAATGTTGTTTATAGGTTCAGATATGATTTATTTGAGGAGGTGGTCTGTGGATTTAATTAGATTCCTAAAAGGCCTGTGCCCAAAAAAAAAAAAAGTTTAAAAATTAAAAAAAAAAAAAAAGAGCAAGAACTACTGCACATTGCATCTATTGGAAGAAAGTAACCAGTAGGATTCCCCTACCAGTAGGCAGCTCATAGCTTATGTTTCATGTTTGGGGAGCTATTAGAAATATGAATGGATTAATGCAGTCCATTGTTTATCACTAGCTTGGAATTACTTAACACTCACATTTTCTGGGAAGCAGTCGCACAGGAGCATATCAGTAAGAGAAGGGCTGCTTCATTTGAGCTGCAGTGATGAGCATCTACTCACTTCTACAGTTCTTTAAATCATCCCCATGTGAAATTACAAAGGCTTCGCATTTAGACTCTACTCTTTTAATACGTGGCGCATGTGGGAGAAGAAGATTATCAATTTGTTCACTACTGTGTAGTAAAGGAACTTGACCAGCTCATCTCCTAGCTCCTGTAGACAACTCAAGGGAGGAAGCTAAGTGCTAGACAAGATTAACCTTAACGTCTGTACTTAAGCAATTAGATGGGAAGAGGAACTGGAGACTTATCCCTCAATAAACTTGAATTACATTAGGAAATATAATAAGCTAGGGATTCCCCAAAGAAACCAAACAAAGCATTTCTCTTTGGCTCTAAAAGTAAAATTATAGATATAACAGATGTGAAAGTGTTTTGAAAAAGTAGTCAAAGCACTAGAAAAATGTGAAGGTTTATGATGGAAGCAATCCCCCCTCTAAAAATAATGCTCCGTTATAGTTTTGTCTGCGTAAAGCCCATAGTAAGAAAATGCATTATTAAATAAGCATGCATAGGTATGAGATGATTTAAGAGAGATAAGTGTTATAATTAAGAATTAGCATATTTTGGGAGGATTACCTGCTTATTTTTTCAGTGACTTTTATTTTTGGGTATTTAAGAATATTTTTCCCTTTGGAGAACAGAGATTAATATAAGTTAATTTCTATTTGCATCTGGCGGAGTGTTGCAAGAGTGCTCCTATGGGTTTGGGAATCAGTCATAGATGAATTCACATAAAGCTCTTCTTTGCCAGCTCTACATTCATTTCTGACTTCTTACCCCTAGATAATAGTGAAAAACCCTTTCACTGGGAAAAAAGACTAGGGTTCCAGCTTCAGAATTCTTTGTTCTTCATTTTCAGCATCTGTTGGATGATTTAGAATAACAGGACTTCTCCATGTACTGAGCTGTCATTCCATCCAGAATCTGTATATACTATCTCAGAACTCTGTGGTACACCCAAGGCATTATTTAAGAACCAAAATTAACACCAAAATTAGAATTCACTTATTTTCCTGCATATCTGAAATTACACACAGGCATTACTAACAGTAGACTTTCAAAGGTCATTTCTCATGATATAGATTGACTGGACCACTCTTTCAATTGGCAAGAGTCTTTCCCTTAGCAGGCAGCCCCACCCATTGCTGCTGAGTCCATTCCAACTCGTAGTGACCCTATAGGACAGAGTAGAACTGCTCCATAGGGTTTCCAAGGCTGTAAATCTTTATGGAAGCAGACTGCCACATCTTTCTCTACTGGAGCGTCTGATGTGTTCAAACTGTCTATCTTCTGGTTAGTAGCAGAGTGCTTTATCCACTACACCACCAGGGCTCCTTTAGGAGATAGCAGAGGGAGTAAGATGAATGAGCAAATACAGACTTTTCTTTAGTGGGAGGGAGGAGAGAGGAAGGCTGTGATTACTACATTTTAATAATTTTTTGCTGCATCTTAAGTGTTTTTATTAAAATCTATTGAAAATAAGTCCTACTACAAAGGAGGGGTGGTGGTGAATGTCCTATAGCAGTGGTCGTGAAAGTGTGCTCCCCAGGCAGCATCATCACCTAAGAACCTGTTAGAAAGGGAAATTCTTGGGTTCCACCTCAGACCTACTGAGGATAAAGCAAAAACCAAACCCATTGCCATCGAGTCAATTCCGACTCACAGTGACCCTACAGGATAGAGTAGAACTGCCCCATAGGGTTTCCAAGGAGTGGCTGGTGGATTTGAACTGCTGACCTTTTGGTTAGCAGCCATGGCTCTTAACCACTGCACCACCAGGGCTCCCTACTGAGGATGTTGTTGTTGTTAGGTGCCACTGAGTTGGTTCTGACTCATAGCAAACTTATGTACAACAGAACGAAACACTGCCTGGTCCTGTGACATCCTCACAATCGTTGTTATGCTTGAGCCCATTATTGCAGCCACTGTGCCAATCCATCTCATTGAGGGTCTTCCTCTTTTTTGCTGATCGTCTACTTTACCAAGTATCATGTCCTTCTCCAGGGACTGATCCCTCCTGATAATATGTCTGAAACATGTGAGACAAAGTTTCTCCATCCTTGCTTCTAAGGAGCATTCAGCCTGCTGATGGAGCCCAGTAATTCCTGTTTAACACACTCACAGGTGATTATGATGCCCACTAATTATTGAGAATATCTGCCAGATTGAAGAGCCATCATTCCTTCCCCTTTAAGCAACCTGTACAAATACTCTTAATAAGGTTAATTTACCTTCATGCATCCTTTAATTTGTAATATCACAACTTTTGGTTAAGTTAATATTCAACTTTCATCATAATGTGATTAGAACCACATTGTTCTCTGCTAACCAGTGTTCTATGATTACATTTCCTTTTTAAAAAACTTAAAAAAAATTGTAGCCTATAATTGACTTTTCATTTGCTTCATTTCCTGTATTCCATCAGTAATTCTTCCCAAACCATCTAAAAGAATTGTAAAATTGCTCTAAATACTACTTTGCATTTTATCATATACACAGACCTCTCTGTCCCACCAGCAACCAGTGAGGGTTTCCTATTGGAGCCCTTTATGCTCCTACCGGGCTTGCTACTCTCTGAGCCTCAAGCAGGGCTCACAGTCTGGGCTTTCTCTTATCCTTTCCTTTGTGTGGAGTTAAGTTTCCTCGATGCACTATTTCCATTTCTTTTCTCTCTCTCTTGCTTAACAAACTACTCCCTAATTCCTCCTCCAGTCACTTCCTGATAAAAAGTAAATGAAAGTTAAAATTTTTGACTCTTTGTTTATGAGAAAGTATTTTATTCTACCTTTGCACTTGATTGAGAGTTGGCAATCCTTTTTTGTCCTTTCCTTTTTAAAATGAACCACTAAAAAATAGCACAGAAGCCCAGTATTTGTGGTGGAACTTGTCCACTAATGGGCTTCACAGTGAGGCGATTCCGCCAGCAGAAACACAAGTTGTTTTGTTAGAGAACCTTTCAAAATCAGTATCAATGTCTTTTCTTGTGGGCTGTTTAGCATTCCCTCAGAAGAATCTGTCACTTTTTATCTTGCTGGAAGGGATAACATGGTGATTTATTCCTGACTACCAACCAGAGTTTTTGGAGCTGAGCTGCAGCAGGGACAAAGGGTCCTGTCACTCAAGGTTTAGACTATCACTTCGCAGTTTTGCGCCAGTCCCAGACCTCTACAGTGTTCAGATTCCCTACATCTAGAGCTGTTCTGGTTCACTTTCTCCTCAGAAGTGTCATGGATTGAACTGTGTCCCTTCAAAATATCTGTCAGCTTGGCTGGGTCATGATTCCCAGTATTGTATGATTGTGTGCCATTTTATAATCTGATGTGATTTCCTTATGTGTTGTAAACTCTGTCACTATGATGTAATAAGATGGATTAGCAGCAGTTATACTGATGAGGTCTACAAGATTAGATAGTGTCTTAAACCAGTCTCTTTTGAGATATAAAAGAGAGAAGCGAGCAGAGGCACATGGGGACGTCATATCACCAAGAAAGCAGTGCCGGGAGCAGAGTGCATCCTTTGGACCTGAGGTTCCTGCACTGAGATGCTCCCAGACCAAGAAAAGATGACATGGACCTTCCTCCAGAGCCAACAGAAGGAGAAAGGCTTTCCCTGGAACTGATGCCTTGAATTTGGACTTGTAGCCTACTAGACTGTGAGAGAATAAACTGCTCTTTGTTAAAGTCAACCACTTGTGGCATTTCTGTTATAGCAGCACTAGATGACTAAGACAGAAGTAACTGCCAGACTCGGGCAATTGCCTAAGTGTGCAGGACATCCTTACTCAGACATTCAAACAATGCCCCTGTTTTTAGCACCATAGCACCATACTTCCCATAGGATGTCAGAGATAAATATCGCCTCCAATTATGGAGACTTTCTGGGATTCTGCACCATGAATAGGCTTGCTTCTCATTGAAATCCTCCTTGAAGTCAATTGGCATTCAGCCGCCTCCTCTCTGCAAACTTTCATCCACTTAATTTTCTAAAACTTAGTTCTCATTTCTTGTCTATTCTTTTCTCCTCATTCCAAAGGGTTTATATCTCCTCCCATGTCACTAGTATTTTAATGTTGTCTTGAGAAAGAGTAGAGATCTAAGTATTTAATCTACCATGTTTAACCAGATACATTTCCTTCTGTAAGTGTCTGAGTTTCTTATCTTTGGAGTGAGTTTTGCTAAAAGCCCTGGTTTCCTGGATATACCTGCTCTCTAGACTCCACTAGAGTGTGCAATAGCCACCTATCTGAGAACAATATATGCTACATCCTCAACCCTCATTTTGGTCAGAGTTGCCAACTCACCTGTAGAGTGTTATTTTCTGGGATCCCGAGAGGAAGATCTCTGGCATGATTCCAGAACCATTCTTCTCTCCTTGCACCTCTGTTCCAGCTCCCTAAGTCTATCAGGGCCCTCTCTTTCCAGTAGTCTCCTTCACAAATCTTACTCATACTTCCCCTAGTGAGAGGTCTTTAAAACCACATGCGTAGAACTTGTGTTATAGCCAGTTTAAGGGAGAAATGATAACAATTCAAACAGATTTAGGATAACAATGAGGATTAAAAATAAAAAATAAAAAAGATTCTTCTAAAACAGTGCTAGAAGCAGTCTTCTCTATATTAAAAGAAAATTGTGTAAAGATGAAAACCAAAAAGGGCCTAGGGTCCTTGTTGCTTTTTTTTTTTTTTAAATAAAAGCAATAAAGTACATGGTCCAAAAATTGAGAGCACTGAAAGGTCCAAAATGAAATTTAAAACTTTCCACCAACTTCTGCAAAATTCTTCTCCAGGATTAACTATTGTTACCTAAATTTTACTATTTTATTTCTCACATATTCATGTATATACAATTATATAGTTAAATCTACATTAATAGCAATATCATTTTTTTGTTACATAAAAGAATCATACTACTCACTGTTCTGCAGATTCTTTTCTCACTTAATATAATGTGGAAATTTAGAAATAACTCAAACCTATGTGTTTAATTTGATGCCTGCAGAAAGTAAACAGGGAATATCTGCTCATCCTGAGGAAATGCAGGATGTACAACCAATATTATTTTATCTTTGAAAATTTGAAAGCCTTTCTAAAAAGAAAACTTTTGTGTATACTTATAAACTTCTTCTATCTCAAGTTATGTCTCAGTGTTGGTTTAATTATAATTTTAATTGCTTTTTTCTTACTTTGTTTTCAGTGTCAGTGATAATGGAAAATTCAGATGGATTACTGATGTTACCCCTAGAGATATACCTGAATTCAGCTCAAAACAAAATTACCCTGATCAGTAAACACTAATCAACTCACTGAAGCTTAATGACTTCCATTGTTTCCATCATCACATATGTCCAAAAAGCACTCAAATTTCACGTTTCACAATTGTAACAAAAATAATTATTTTCAAGATTTTGAAGCTCTGCCAGTACCAAAGATGAGAACAAGCTAAACACAATCTACCTGTTTAACCAAAGGACTTGAAACTCTAGTTTGTATTTGGAAGTCTATTACTACTTTATGATATTATGTATATAGGGAGTCATGAGTCAGAATCAACTCAATGGCAAGTAACATGTATATATATATGTATATACACACACGGTGTATGTGTGTGTATGTAGTATACATATATACTATTACAGTAAAACCTGAGAGAGCCAGAAATTGAAGGCATTGCCTTGTTTATCTTGAGGGAAGTTTTTAAAAATTAGATTTAAAACATGAATCAGTTTTCTAGGTCTCAAAGATTTTCTGCCTTTGACAGAGTGCAGTCTTCCCACTTTTCTATTGCTTGTTTTAGTGGAAAATATTTTAGTTTTCCTTCTCTGACAGGTTTTCGTCTTACACAGTTCTGAATTTCATGGGTTTTACTGTTTGTATAGCATATGTGTGTGTATACGATATATAGTATTTATGCCATATTTAGTATAGTATACGTATGCATACTTAAAAAAGTCCTTTTTAGAAAAATGGAAATGAAGATCTCTGGAGAGCTGGTAGTGCAGTAGTTAAGCACTCAGCTGCTAACCAATTCAGCGATTCATACCCACCAGCCACTCCACAGGAGAAAGATGTGGCACTCTGCTTCCATAAACATTACAGCCTGGGAAACCCCGTGGGGTAGTTTTACTCTGTCCTACAGGGTCGCTATGAGTCGGAATGGACTCAACAGCAATGGATGGGAGAGCTGAGTTACCTTTTTAAAGTATTCTTTCTTTAGATATGAATCCTAGAATTTTTCCTGTCTTTCAAAATCAACACATTCTGGAAATGTTACAATTTAAATCTGAATATACTAAATTGGAGATTTTAAGAACAGATCTGTGTAAACCCAGAGAAGTAGATGCCAACAAGAGGTCTGAATGTGGTGAGGCGGGAGACCCATCTTTATCCTGTTCTTCAATACTTTTTAGTATGTAGTTACTTCATACAGAAAAATCTATTAGGCCAAGTTGGCTGAGATGTCCAGTCAGGTACATGATGAAGCATTTTGATTTTAAAAGATTATACCAGCCACTTCTATTTATATGGAGTTGTAAAAGAAATTGTCAAAACTAGTAGATACTAGGGAGTGCAGAAGAAAGACTTGCTCTCCAAAAGTGAGGACTGAATTTTGGTCATCCAGAGACAAGTGGGAACTTTAACATTGATCACATCATAGAAACTAAACATTTCTGAGTTTAAATAACTTTAAAACTGGGAGACTATTCAATTCTTCCATAGTTCTGGAGCACCTACATTGTGCCCAGAACAGTGCTAAACTTGATGAATTAAATTAACAGGTGCTTTCCCATTTTAGTTTACAATCTAAATTGTTTGCAGAAGTTAGATTTAAAACGTGAACCAATTTGAGAACAGAAACTTTTTTATTTTTGAACATTAGCATTGTAGATTGTTGATTTATACAAATAGGCCAGCAATGTTCTGATGATACAACAATAAGGAGAGATAGACCTGGTGCCTACCTTTATGGAACTGAGACTCTATCCGCTATCACTTCTCTCTTTCCCACTCCAGGACTCAGCCTTCCCAGCTCCTGTGGTTTCCTTCCTGGGCTCTCCTCAACCCCCAGCCCATCTTTTTCCCCCTTTATGGACAGCAATCACACTCCAATGTCCTGGAGGAGGTAAACAGGGAAGGCATCACTCAGCTTTGTAAGTGCAGTAGTGGCCTGTAATAAATAGGGATCAACTCCACTCTTGTTGCCCTCCTTAACTCCCGTTTCGGTGCTGTTGTGTATATGTGATGGCTGTATCTCAAAACACTTGTGAAAATGGGTCTATGTTCGTGAACCATCGATTGACAGTTATATGCAGTTAGGCAGTGACTATGAAATGTGGACCCTTTTTTTCAGGATTCCTAAATAAGTCTAAAATGGCAAATAAAAAAAAGTGATGACTTTAATATTCTCAGAGAAAAATAGTATAGAAATTGATCAGTGGTGATTATAAGAAACCTATGTGGCACAGTGGTTAAGCACTCAGCTGCGAACCAAAAGGTTGGCGGTTGAACCCACCAGCCACTCCGCAGGAGAAAGATGCGACAGTCTGCTTCCACAAAGATATACAGCCTTGGAAACCCTATGGGACAGTTCTACTCTGTCCTCTAGGGTCACTGAGTCAGAATTGACTCTACAGCTGTGGGTTTGGTTTTTTGTATAGCCATAAGTGAGTTTCTAATACATATTGTAATACAACCTATCAATAAAGTAAGAATAATGGTTTAGAAAAAAAATCCCTTCCTCATCATTAAATATGTAGGAGTGATATGCCTTGCTCTCCGCTTGCACTATAGCTGAGTTGTTTCTGGTTGATGCTGTGCTTGCAATGAAATCAGCTGTGATTAATTAACTCCATTAGGAAACTCAAGTATGAAATATTTCAAATCAACTCAAAGTGCATATTTGAATATTATAAATTGTTCTAAAATTTAAAGCGAATCCATCATCTTCTCCAAAACTATGTTTTTCTGTTATTAACATTGTCTTCAATTGTGCATATTTTTGTACATGACTATTAACTACAGATTTTGCAGGAAAAAGTCTCTGGCTCAAATTTGCAGTTTTAAGACGATGTACCCATCATTTCTCCTTACAGCAAAACTAAGAGTACAGTAACTGTCCTTCCTAATTCTTTAGAATTTTGCTTACATCTCTAAGATCTACCTCTCAGATCTCCAAGAAACTCTGCTTCAGGCAGCATAGCTGACTGACAGGCCTAGCTACTGTGCCTTTGGATTGTTCAACACTGCCCCTATTTCACGCTCCGCCTGGACTCTTCCAAGTTCGTAACTGAGAATGGCAGGGGTACTACTGCCAGTCCATTCCTGCCTGGCACACAGAGACGGATTACCCGATAAGCAAGGTACACAGGGACTTACTTAAGCTTACTTCCTAATCTGTAGTGTACAGTTTCATCTTTGATGTGGTGAAACCCACGTGAAATTGTGCACTACTGATTAGTGAGTAAACACAATTAAGCCCTGCATACCTTCCTTACTAGTTAATGTGCCGCTACTGGCACAGGACTCATCCAAAGAGTAACCTTTGCTCAGGGATTTCCCACTGGGCTCATCAAAATTAGTTTGAGAAGTGCACTGCAGTATGAGACTTTTTCTACTCTTTCTACCCAATTCTTCCTCCTCTCTTTCCTTTCACAGGTGTCAGATCCACATCTTGGTGTGAAGTCTACCTTTGGCTAGGTTTCTCCCCTTTATCCTTCACGAGTATTTTTCCTAATAAATCTCTCACACATCTCATCCCGTCTGCTCCTTTGACAACCCAGACTGACACTACCGTCCTCAGTGGATTTTCCTGAAAACCGAAACAAAACCCATTGCCATCAAATCAATTTTGATTCACAGCGAACCTAGAGGGTCACTGTTAGTATGATTTTCCTCAACTGCCCCTTAAATGTTGGTATTTCCCAGGATTCCATCCTCTATTCTTTATTTGTTTATACTATAATTATTTTTGGTTACTCCCATGTATAAAAACTCTAAACTCGTTGCCATCGAGTTGATTCTGACTCATAGTGATGCTACAGGACGGAGTAGAACTGCCCCACAGGATTTCCAATGCTATAAATCTTTACAGGAACAGACTGACACATCTTTCTCCCACAGAGAGGCTGGTAGGTCTGAATTGCCGGCCTTGGGGTTAGCAGCCAAGCTCTTAACCACTGCGCCACCAGAGCTCCTACTCCCAAATATACAACATATAATTTATTTGTTAATATGTCCCAAATATTCATCTCCAGTAAAAATCACTTTCTAGACAACTGGAACAGTGCATAGAGTTGGACATCTTTACTTGAAAGTCCTACAGGCTCCACAAAATCAGCAGATTATAAACTCAGTGCACCATTACTCTGAACCCACAAAACCCACTTTTCTCTTGTATTACCCAGCTCAGTAAATTCTAATATCATCCACCAAGAAAAATTCAGTTACTCAAGTCAGAAAACTGATAATCATCTGTGGCTTTTCTTTTATTCCTCCATTCCCTCATCTAGTCATCATGGTATGTCAATTCTCCCTTCTTAATATCTCATGCACCTATTCTCCTTATCCCTGTGTATCAATTAACTGTTCACACAATAATGTTTGCAGAAAGGATCAAACAGAATACCAAGACTGCAAGCAGGATTCCAACAAGAAGCCAGCCTATTCACGATGTAGAATCCCAACAAGTTTTGAAAATTGGAGGCCCCATTTTTTTCTGACAACTGGTATGAGTTTGGGGGTTGAAAACACAGGGTAGTTAGAATATCTGTAAAAAGAGCATTAGATCCTGTACATCGAGGCAACTGCAGGAGCCTGGGAGCACTTAAAATGTACTGACACCAACTCCCACCCCCCAAAATTCTGATTTAAGTTAAACTAGATGGCACCCAGATATTTATAATTTTTAAAAGCTCCTGAAATGTTTCCAATATTCAGTCAGAGGTGAGAACCACTGCTCTTATACATATTGACCATTGCTCAAGAGGAAATAGGCTGTGACTCAGTGACCTTACCCAGGGTTTCCCATCTAATTAGGACTGAGCTAGGATGAGAAGGAGTCCACTCTCTAGTTGTTCTTTTCCATTGGCTATCCTGCCTCCAGTCCTGCCTCTTATAGGCTGTGTGATTTACCCTCAGCTAACCAGGACATCGAATCTCAGTGTAACCAGAATCCCAGAAGAAGAGGATTTTGTAGGTCAGAAGTTGTTCCTATATTAAAACGGGGGCGGGGGGGGGGGGATCACTTTCATGCACTAGTGAATTACCATCCTAAAATTTTTGAAATATTTTTTTCTCTTGTTTACATATGCGTCTATGCCTCAGAGAGAAGCAGTCAATACAAAAGAAAGGAACAACAATGGTGATCAAGGTATTAGATGCCTTTTGGTGTCAATTTTAACACACAGATCACTGCACTTAAAAGTGGGAATGCAGGGTTTTCATGTCATTATGTTTTCATGCCACGAGAGCAATTTTGATAAAAACTATATTGTTCTGAAAATAGAGGGCTGTCCCTCAGAATGAAGGCAAATGAGGATTTAGAACTCTTGCAGGTTGTGCTGTCAGTACTAATTTGAGTGCTAAGGTTCCATTTGCAAACCCAAGTAAACAGGAATGTAGACAGCTTGAACAAGATGAAATTGTGATATCGCCCAAAGGAACAAGCTGATCAGGGAGAGCTCAGCATGCATTTGAATCAAGAGCATTTGCAACAACTTTAACTCTGTTTTGTCTAGTCAGGGCTGAGTGGAGAGAAGGGAGGCTTAACCCGTGACACCTGGGATGGAGGGCAATGTGCCATGCACTACACATTCTAATAGCCCCTTCAGATTTTTCCAGCGCATGGGGCTTGTGCTAGACAATCACTACATCCAATTCCTCTGCAGGTGTCGATCACAGTGGGCACTGGCAAATTCCGGTTCCTGAACTCATCAGCAGCAATAAATATTTATTGCATGTGTAGTGAGCACGTGGTGTCAAGACTGAAATGTTTACTAAATTTGAGTATAAAAAGTCTTCTAATTTAGACAATACACATAAGACAGAGACATAAAATAATTCTTCCCCAAAGAGATGATAAACAGCTGCTTATCACTAACGGAGTCCTGGTGGCACAGTGGTTAAGCGCTCGGCTACTAACCGAAAGTTCAGAGGTTTGAAGTCACCAGGCGCTCTGAGGGAGAAAGATGTGGCAATCTTCTTCTGTAAAGATTACAGCCTTGAAAACTCTGTGGGGCAGTTCTACTCTGTCCTGTAGGGTCGCTTATGAGTTGGAATTGACTCTATGGCTATGAGTTTTGTTTTGTTTTGGTATATCCCTAATAAACAGCCTCAGAGTCTAGAAACATCTAGGGTCTTCTGTGGCAGAAGAAAAACCTATTGAAGACACAAAAAGAAACATCTTTTTATGTGAGGATTTTGGCCCTGTATAAACCTGCAGTATTGTCCCAGTTAGCCAGGACTCTTCTGCTTGAGTAGTCAGCCTAACTAACATGGTGAAAAGTGGGGATGTTTCAGTTTTATAGAAACCACCTGAGAATGGTTACTGAGGAAGGGCAGAGAAGCAAAGGGAAGAGCTGTGCCTTCCTACATGGGAAAGGTTTGGCTTTAGGGGATGAAGAACAGTATTTCAATGAGCACTGATCCACGAGAGCTGATCAGGTTGAAGAGTGAGGTTCAGACTAAGTATCCAAAGTCCCTGTGGGCCATGGAAGCGAAGTATCACAAACACACATAGGCATGAGTTAAATAAAAATCCTCCTCTTTCCTAAGGGATTCCCAGTCTCTTTTCTCTGAGGTTACAAATTGTAGTCTGTATCCAGAGCTGTGAAGAATACAAAATAATTTTTCCTACTAACTAAAAATGATTTCTCACTGTTACACTATGCTTGTGAGGAAGAAAGGAATCTGCCTTGGTGAATATTTTGTCATTGTATCTTGACCATCAATGGCAAATTGAAAACACAAAGAAAGAAAGGGGTATCTTCCTAAGAGTGGAAATGAGATTAAAAGGAATGAATGCAAGCTAGAATAATGTGTTTTTAATTTCAAAAATGCATAGATAGCATGACGTGGTATGTTTGCGTATGTGTGTGTGTGTGTGTGCACTTGTGTACATGTAAGTTTTATTTATGCTTGTTGTAGAAAACTGACCAGAAATTTCTAGAGGACCTAGAAATCAGGGCAGCAACTAGCATAAACCTAATGGGAAAAGGAACCCTTCTGGGCAGACGAATTAGAAAAATGGTGCTCCTTTCTCCAGGCTGACTATGGCCTAGTTAAAGGGCTCATGGCTTTGTGATTTCAGCCACCACCTCATGTCCATCCCACTTCCAGGTGCCTTTGTATAGGGCACAACACGTGCAGTCCTACAGGTTTACCCAGCTAGAGAGTAGACAGCCTAGTTCTCCTGTTCATCTTGAAATTGCCTTATGGGGCGGGGGTGGGGAGAAAACAACACTACTTGAAACACTGCTTGAAAAATTTCCCTGCTCCGAGGGAAACCATTTTACATACGGGGCTTAAGCCAGAAGCCAGAAATTCTAAACTTAAGGCTCTAAGTGCCCTCGAAAATGTGATGTCCTTTGCATGCATAAATATACATTTTTCTAGGGAGCGAGGGTTTGCAAATATGTCAATGACCCCAGAAATAAGCCTTAAGCTAATGTATAGTGGAATTGATAATTTAGAAACATAAGCAAAAGAATGAATTAACTTTTTAAAAGTGCCCCCTGGATTATCAAAATGAATTTCTAGTAAATTAGAGTCTATATTCTTACAATTTGCTTGAAAATAATTTCTTGTAATTTTAGAAGACAATTGTAAATGAAAAGTTTTAACGTGTTGTTTAATCTAAACTTCTGAACTTAAAAGCCAGGTAAAGATCCCTAACATGTATCTGTAAATAGATGCATGCTTTCTTTGGTTTATTATTAGTCTACGGTTCTAGTTTCCCTTTAGCACACTGATTTGCACTTTGAAAAAAAATTTTAGTGATTGAAGAGTGCAGCTAATTTCAAATGACATTGTGTATTTTTCCCCTATCCTATGAGAATTCCAAAATTGGAAGAAGGCAGAATCCTCTACTATTCTTCTCCTTCATGCAAGATTATACCTCACTTGGCTGGGACATCAGGATGTCTATATATTTTACCCATCTGTAGGAAGGAAATTATAAATTTTTCTTAATCTTTTCTCATTAAGAGAAATTTCTTTTTTTCCATTCTTCTAATTTTAAAGATAAATGAGTTAAAGGACCTCCACCTTGTTTATATACTATATAAACTTAAGAATTACATTCCATAAAATTGCATATTAATAAATTAGCTCTTTGTACATGTGATTACACTATGATATGTATACTGTTATTTTAGAGTACTTTGGTTTCCTTGTATGTGACACCTTCGTTGCAATAAAACATCATTACTCTTGATTCCATGGTTTAAATTTTATGATTATCACGAAAGAGCCAGAGCTGAAGTTAACATTATAGCTTTACAATCCTATCTTTGTTTTTGTATTTACTTAACAAACTTTGTAGCTGGAACAACTAGTTCCATAAATATCGCCATGACATGTCAATGCTGTCCCTTCTTGAACTTGGGTTCCCTATTACCAGATTTCCTGTCCCCTCCTGGCTTCTAGTCCTTGTCTCTGGATTGTTGTGCCCCATTGGTCTCGTTTTGTTTTATGGAGCTGTCTAATCTTTGGCTGAAGGGTGAACCTCGGGAGTGACTTCATTACTGAGCTAAAAGGGTGTCCGGGGGCCATACTCTTGGGGTTTCTCTAGTTTCTGTCAGACCAGTAAGTCTAGTCTTTTTTGTGAGTTAGAATTTTGTCTACATTTTTCTCCAGCTCTGTCCGGAACCTTCTGTTGTGATCCCTGTCAGAACACTAAGTGGTGGTAGCCGCACACCATCTAGTTGTACTGGACTCAGTCTGGCGGAGGCCGTGGTAGCTGTGGTCCATTAGTCCTTTGACCAATCTTTCCCTTGTATCTTGTTTTCTTCATTCTCCCTTGCTCCTGAGGGGTGAGACCAGTGGACTATCTTAGATGGCTGCTCACAGGCTTTTAAGATCCCAGACCCTATTCACCAAAGTAGGATGTAGAACATTTTCGTTATAAACTATGTTATGCCAATTGAGCTAGACGTTTCCCGAGACCATGGTCCCCACAGCCCTCACCCCAGTAATTCGGTCCCTCAGAGAGTTTGGGTGTGTCTATGGAGCTTCCATGACCTCTCCTTGTACAAGTTGTGCTGGCTTTCCCAGTATTGTGTACTGTCTTATGCTTCACCAAAGTTACCACTTATCTATTGTTGAAATAGACAATTTCTTAAATGGAAACAGGTCTTAAAATTGGGAGACATTGTTAGGATTAGGATTTAGATGAAATGCGTCTTTCTTATTAAAATAATGATAATAATAGTCAGCGATAGAATCGGGCATCTCCACTTTTATAAACTGGAGTATTGTTTTGCAGCTTGTTGTTCCTTCACTATTTCTCCCTTTAATATTTATTAAAGGTTCCTTGGAAATTGTGAGCCTGACATCTTTCACCAGTGCTTAGGCTAAAATTGTAAACAGAGAGTAGCATATTTGGGGCAAGGGGTCCTGATGGCACAGCTGAGACAGACAGCCTCAGAACTCAGCCCTTCTAGGAGACACCTGCTCTGGCTTATCCTCCTACACTGAGCAGAATAGGCCACAAGTTCTGAAATTGTCCTTAACAAGATAACTACAGAATGGCCATAAATGGTCTCAACCAGTTTTAGCAGATTTTTGACGCAATCTTGGCACTGTAAGCGATGACCTAGTAGCTCATTAAGTGCAAAATACATATAAGCACCTGCCTCTGGGTGGAGATTTAACATACTAATGAAGGAAAATCGACCTCTTCCTCCATTCCTGGGAATTGAACCTTTGTCTAAAAATATGCATAGTCATCCTCTGGATGCCTGCACAAGGTAGAACCTGAATATTCATGATAAATTTCCTTACCTGCTTTCTGCAAAAGCCTGCCTCCCCAAGCTCCCTGCAAACAGTCTTAGAGGCAACAGCCCTGACTGTTCCTTTCCTTGCACAATGAAATAAAGGCGCCTTTCCAATCTCCCTCCTTGGCCTCTTGTTTATTTGCTGTGATAAGTTGCGTCCAGCAAAACCTGGGGTTTCCACCCAGCAACACAGTGGTTAAGCACTGGGCTGCTAACCAAAAGGTCAATGGTTCAAACCCACCAGCTGCTCTGTAGGAGAAAGATGTGACAGTCTGCTTGCATAAAGATTTACAGCCTTAGAAACCTTGTGGGGCAGTTCTACTCTGCCCCATAGGGTCATTATGAGTCGGAGTCAGTGGCAATGGATTTGGTTTTGATTAGCGAGGAATATAGCAGTGGGTTTCAAGGACAGGGGAGATAATCAAGTGTAACACAATGGAAAGAGTATGGATTATTTTTTAGGACATAACAGTCCTGGATTCAAACGTTTTTGGCCACCTACTGGCTTTGTACCTTTTGGCAGGTTATTGTTCTTACTTTTAGTATCAGTGTTTCCTTCACGTAAAGTAATCCTGAGGGGCAAACTAAAAAATAACATTATTTTGACATGTCAGTGTTTGCTTCTTTCTGAACTCACAATAAAAGGAAATCGTATTGTTACCTGTTCCTTTTTCATGTGGTATTTTGAGCAGTGCCAGTGTATTTGTGAATAACCAATTATCTTTGATAGAAATAATTAATAATGAGTTACTCTAAAATTCAAAAGACATCTGTGACTTTATTTCTCTCCTTTTATTCCACCTTAATTTGATCAGTTTTTTTTTAATTCAAAGACCTTCCTTTAATTCAAAGATCTGTCATTTATTTTCAAATTAACATTTTTATGCTTAAAAAATCACTCACATATGTAAACAGTTTTTGAGGATGTAATGTAAACAGAACTTGTTAAATGTAAAAATCCTCGGACAGCTTCAATTGCAGTTGGTCTGATGACTCTGTACCATATCACACAATAATGCCTATACAATTGGATTTTAAGGGAGAAAATGCATTTTTAGTTATAATTTACTTCTGAAAGATGGACCACATAAAGACTATGACAGCTGATTAGATAAAAAATCAAACATACAAAAATGAAAAGATTGATAACTACTTTTCTGATAAATTTAATAAATTGTGTCATCTCCATAAATAAAACTACAATATATATGAAATTTAAACCTAATTTTAAAATTAAAATTTTATTTTGAAAAATATATATACCTGCGATGGTAGAGTCTTATTTTATTCTGAATTTTATTCTTCTGCTATTAGGAAAAGTAGTTTGATATATGTAGATACTTAGCTTAGGAGGGCATGCTCTGAACTTTTCTCTTGGATAAAATATTTCTGATAATGGTCTGTGCTGTATAATTACAGAACAAACCAGCTCACATACTTTATTAGAAAATACTAAATTGCAAATTTTTGAAGCTCGGATAGCTGGCCACTGGATTTCTCCTAAGAATTCTATTTTTTTGATATTACTATCTTTTTTTTGTATCAACACGAGTGTCTCTTATATTTCTAGTAAATATTGATTCTCCTTAGTAAAATAAGTTTCCCAGTGGTTACAAATGACTTGTGGACGTGGTGAAAGAAAGTTAATTGATCTCAAATCCAATAATCCCATATGTGCAGACAGAAGCCTTTATGAATCATAGTTGTTTATCGTTTTCTATTAAGTGGCTCAGCT
>NW_004443977.1:2059877-2060954 GCF_000243295.1 Trichechus manatus latirostris | reverse complement strand
GTTGTCTTTCTTCTGCTGCTATAATTCTTCACCTATGGGGGAATAAAACCCACACGTTCAGATACGTGTTCCACACCGACAATGAGGTGAATACAATCTGTAGTTCAGGAAGGGTCTGTATTCACATGCAGATCTCAACTGAACAGCCAGGAGGCATTTCTGTCAGTGACAACATTGGAGCAGCGATGTTACAAGTTGCAATCAGCTGTTTTTCAGCGAAGGAGCATATTTATTTGAGTAATAAACTTTTATGGTCTAATACTGAAAAGTTAATATCAATAGAACCATTGTATGTGAACTATCTCAACCACTATGCAAATGTAGAGAATTTTTAAAAACGTAATTATAAACCCAGACAACTCTGCTCAAATATATTGTCAAACTGTGAAGAAGCAATATCATTAGATAAAAATAAAAGACAGGCCCTGTATTTTAAATATATATCATATTGGGCATAAACAGGACTTGAGAATTTATATCAAACCTATTCTGACTTGCTATCAACTAGCCAGTCATTTAATAAGGTTTATATTGCCAAGGGAAGCTTCTAAGCTGTTGTCAGCAAGTCTTTGGCAGGATCAGTCCCAGGCTCTGAACTAATGACAGACATGGCTAATCAATCATGGCACTCTTTCTTGCTGAGTCCAGACTCAGCCTCAGGTATCATCACAAACGCCAAATCCATTACTTTTTATAATAGCTGCCTGAAGAATTGTGTTGCAAAAGATTCTATTTACAATCCTAGTTTTGAGCAGCTCTTCTGTGTTGTAACAGTTGAGGATCGGTAATATATAACAGAATGGCTCAGGGTATTTAAAAAAAATTCAATTTAAGTAGTTTCTCTGTTTAAAGGGAATAAATTTACACATATCAACAAACCAATGATAGTTTTCAAAGTTTCAAATGCCGGTGGATGTAAGATTAAAAATTTTGTCCCCAGAGTCCGGCAAGATGGCGGTCTAGGCAGAAGCACCACGCCGTCCCTCCACAGCAAAGATCCGAAAAACTAAGCCAAACAGAGAATCAACAATCCTGATACCCTAGAACATCAAATGAAGAGATAAAGAACTCAGCCGA
>NW_004443977.1:2044902-2051983 GCF_000243295.1 Trichechus manatus latirostris | reverse complement strand
GGTTGAGAAGTTAGAGGGTTGATATGTTGTGGGGTTGTTAACCAATGTCATAAAACAACATGTGTACTACTGTTTCATGAGAAACTATTTGTTCTGGAAGCCTTCACCTGAAGTACAATAAAATATAAAAATAAAAAATAAAATGTTGTCCTTTGATGTTATTCTTCTTGTCTCTTTTTCACAGCCAAACCTTCTGAAACCAGTTGCCTATATTTATTATTGATTTTTTCTCATCTCCTCCAGCCCTGTGAAATTCTCCCATTTGGCTGCCATCCTCACCACTGTATTGAATTTTCTCATATTTAGATTAAAAATTATTTCTATGTAAATAAATTCAATAGACAATTTGTAATATGTATTATATTATTTCTAAGCAGGCTTCAATGTTGCTGATCACCCTCTCTCCTTAAAATCCATTATTTCATACACTCTTAGGTTTCTTCTCCTTTCTTTGTCATTTTCAGTCTATTTTGCCACCTAACCTGTAACCAAATTTTAACTATTATCTTTAGGCCTCTGTAAAGTTAATTTTTCTTCTTCCTTTGTACATTCTTTTATAGGTAAACTCTTCTTCTCCAATGCCTTCAATTATCTTCTATACACCCATGACTCCCAACACTTCATTTGCAACATAAACTCTCTCGTGGGTTCTGGATATATATTTCAAGTCCCTACTTGGCATCTCCTTTTGCTTCACAAGTACCTCAGACTAAGCAAATCAAAGTTGAATGCTTAGTCTTCCTTGTAGATTGCCCAGTATTTCTTCAGTGTACCTTGTCTCAGTAAATGGCCCTACTTTCCCCTCTGTGGCTCAGGCCAGAAATGGGAAAATCTCTTGACTTGTTTCTTTATCTCGCCTATCACCATTGGTTTAATCTATTCTGCCCTTCTGCCTGCTCAGTATCTTCAAATCAGTCCATTTCTCTCAATTCCCATGCCACTAGTTGAATTAGTCTCCCTATTAACTCCTCCAAGCCTATCTTCATATTCCACCAGAGTGATTCCTGTGAAACTCTTAGGTCATGTTACTATTTAAAACTTTATGTTAATTTTCACTTCTCATTTGCATGGAGTCCAAATCCTCACAGAATTCTCCTTGATCTGGCTCCTCCCTAGGTCTTTGGCTGCATCATTCAGTCTACTTCTTTCTGCACTACATCCATATTGGGTTTGTCTCTGTTCAGAAAAGGAGCTTCATAGTGTTTCCTAAGTACCTTTACACATTTCATTCCTTTATCCTGGTCAACTCTTCATCCCTCCTTTATTTAGATAACCTTTACGCACCTTTTAAATCTCAAATTATGTGTACATTCTTCAGGGAGGTCTTCTCTGGATTCCCAGATTGAGGTAGTTATTCCTATTGTTCGCGTGTTGCTATAGCACTCTGTACTTGCTTTTTTTTTTTGGTAACTATTACCACACATGTACTTTCAATTAACTCCATAAGAGAAGGCTGCATATTTGTCTTGTTCTTGGTTGTATCCTCAGGTTAGGTACATTAGAAATAGTCTGGAAATATTGATAGTTCCGGGAGTTTTGTGGAGGGCTTTTAAAACACATTTTCCCTTCTTAAGAGCATCCACTCTTCCTTTGGAGGAATCATCTCTTTTCCATGGGATGTAATCCAGTAGGACCATAAGTCAAGGCCCTCTCCTCTCCTAGTCCAGAGCCAAGGATAAGACCACACTGGGGTGATTAGATGATCCCTCCTTGAAAACTGAATCTTGTGAAGGGTGATAAAAAAAGCAGAACATGCTCAGAGTTAGTTCCTTTCCAGTGAAGACACAACTGCAGCTGGATTTCCTGTCTTCCAGTTCCAAACAGCTGCCAATTTCCAATACTACTACTCCCATGCTGATGTTACTTCTCTGCTCTCTATATTTGTAATGAATTTCCTTTTGCTTAAATTGTCCAAAGTTATTTTCTATTGTTTAAAATAAAATAATCTTCATCAACAGTTTCCACTTTTTCTTTTTTTTAACATATCAAAAACATATAATTTTTCTCTTTGGGATCTGAGTTGGGTATCTCGGTGTGTAGACTTATTTTTTCCTAGTTGATATTGTTAACTGGTATGCTCAGTCTATGCCCTTAATTCCTCCATGCTTAGATATTATATGACTTTCAAGCATCTCTATTTAAATCAATCCTATATTCACTTATTCATTCACATATTTTTCCACAGAAATGTTTATTAGCACTCTCTCACTATGTATCGGATATTAAGCTAGACACTAGAAATGCAAAGATGAAAACACATCTTTTTAGTTTCAAAATATTAGTGATGAGATCACTAAAAATTGTTTTTATATCTTGAGATATGATAAACACTACAGAAGAGATTTCATACAAAGTAAATATTATTAATGGCCAATGGAGGACTAAGGTTCTAAGACAGTCCAGAGTAATTAAGGACTTTGAAGAGGAGGGACAATTAAGTCCATTGTCATTGAGTTGATTCCAACTCATAGCGACCCTATAGGACAGGGTAGAACTGACCCATAGGGTTTCCAAGGAGCAGCTGGTGGATCTGAACTGCCGATCTTTTAGTGAGCAGTAGCTCACCATAGTTCCTAACCACTGCCCCTTCAGGCCTCCAAAATTTATGCGAAGTCCTAACCCCTGGTACCTGTAAACATGACCTTATTTGGAAATATCCATTGCCATCAAGCAGATTCCGACTCATAGCAACCCGATATGACAGAGTAGAACTGCCCCATAGTGTTTCCAAGGAGCGGCTGGTGGATTTGATCTGCCAACCTTTTGGTTAGCAGCTGAGCTCATAATTATCTGTAAATAACAATAGAAGGAGCATATATATTTGTGAGGACATGTAAGATAGTTGTTAAGAGCACAGTCTATGGAGCCAGACTGTGTTCAAGCCCTGGCTCTGCATCTATGACATAATATTTCAAACAATACAAAATGAAAACACAAAAACAAAGGTAAGTCAGATTAAGCCTCGAGATCTATCAGTTTACAGGCAATTAGTTCAGGGGACAGAGGAAACTATTAAATGATACGACAATGATGCAGTCAGCAAAATTCAGAATTTAGAAAACTCCAAGGAACAAAATCTGATTTTCACAATAAATAAAGAGTCGGGGTGGGGGAGGGGGAAGGAATAGAGGAAGAGGGAATCTATAGATTAAAAGAAACTTAAGAGATATACTAATCATATGGAATATGTGAACCTAGTTTGGATCCTGACAAACAATACAATTGAAAACTACATTTATGAGACAATCATGGACATTTAAATACTGACTGGATATTGATGAATAATTGTTAACTTGCAGTTTTTCAATGGTATTGTGACTATGTTTAAGAAAGTTTCCTTATGCATTAGGCATACATGTAGGAATATTTACAAATAAATAGGATGTCTGGGATTTGGTTCCAAATAATCCACTTAGTAGAGGCAAAATAAAATGGGATTATATAAAAAGCAAGAGCGGCCATGAGTTGTTGATTAATAAGCATTGGGTAGTTAAATGGTATTAAATTAACACTGAAAAATTTAAAAACAAAAGTAAATAAAAACCCTGCATCTGCCACGTGCTTACCCACATACTAGCTGTGTGACCTTGGACAAATTACATAACATCTCTTTTTTAACCTCAATTTCTTTCTTTTATTCTTTTTTGTAAAATGAGGATAATAATAGTAAACTACCCCATAGGATAGTTTTGAGGATTAAATAAGTTAATTTATATAACAACTCATGGCAACATTATAGTTTACAGACTAGAACTGTTCCATAGGGTTTTCTTGGCTATAATCTTTATGCAAGGAGGTCATCAGGGCTTTCCTCTGTGGTATTGCTGGGTGGATTTGAACTGCCAACCTTTAGGTTAGTAGTTGAGTGCAAACCGTTTGGACCACCCAGGGACCTTATTAACTGGGATAGCAAGAGCTTAACTGCATATGAAAGACTGCAGAGGAAATTGACCATGTAAGAAATAATAGCAATGCTAGTTAAAAAGATGATGAATTAAATTTCAAGAAAATAAAATGGTGTTCTTAGGGGACAGTGAATACATTTGACCAATTCCTATATAAAGGACCTGAGATTCCAGAGCTTGAACTCAGAATTTAAGGCTAGAGAAAGAAATAATTCCATCTTGGGTTTTTTTTTTTAATTCATGCTAAGCTATAAGCTGTCTAGAAACACACAGTTGGTAATTGTACTTTACAATTACCACGGTTCTTTCATTTAAAAATCTTACAGTGCATTTCCAAGGACAGCCAGGTTTCCCTATGATAAAACTGTCTGATGCTATTGCCTGCATAAGAACCACATTTCATAGTTGACTACCCATAATGTCTTTTAATCTTCCAAGGTAATGGCTTTACCTAAATTCAGTTAGCCTGTATAAATCATGGAAAACATGCATATATTTCCATGTAAAGTATGATTAATTATTATTACTATTATGATGATAATGATAATGATGATGATAATTACAGCCCTGTACATTCGGATTCCATTTCTAGTTTCCCGTTTCCCTGTTTTTTTTTTTTTTTAAACTGTAAGTGATAAGTTTAGTAACCACCCTAGTTACAACGTCACTCATGAGCCTGTGTGTTATTGCAATGATGTTCCAGAGGTAATGTGTTGCTGGCCTAGCTTGCCTGATTATATTATTGAATGTATGAGCAATGTTAGAAACAGCAACACATTAAATTAACAAAATGATCATTTATGGTCATGTGAGCATATTAAAGATGAAAAGCAACACAATATGGCCACAAGCCTAGAATAAATACATGGACATTATTTTTTGCGTGCAATATTGGCTAATTTAGTGTTTATATAATGCAGCTAATGAAGACTGTGGAAGCGATTTATAATTGTTTTTAAAAGCGTAATTTATATTATTGTTAAGTTAGCTCAGAACCTTTTATTTTCTTGCTTCAAAAGAAGCTCTATATGAATTTTGCTTTCCTTCTTAAAGATACTGAAAGTGAAACCTTTTATAAACATCTAAGTAATTTTTTTTAACAAATAGAAATATTAAGTCATATATTTAGATACATTACATAATATAAATTTAAGTCAAATTGAAATGAAATAGCACTCATTTGATGCTATGAACATCTCATTTACATTTATTAACAAATCTCAGTATAGAAATAAGCAAGATAAGAAAAGTACACTGGGTGTAATAATAATTAATATTAATAATCACAGCCCTCACTTATCAAATGTTAACTGTTTGCCAGCATTGTACTAACTGCCTTATATGTGTTATCTCATTAGTCATCAGTACAGTCCTATTAGCAGTGGTGGCACCTCTCACCTTATGCAACAATAAATAAAAAGAGTCTAAGTAAAAACAGTGTGTTTGCTCTGAAAACAGTTTTAAAAAAATTCTCCATTCCTTTCACCCACTTGCCATCAGGTTGCCATTCTCCAGCCTCTCTTGTATGGAAAGTCTAAAGCCATCAGTTCCTATAATGTAGATGTAATATGTACACCCATTTTACAGTGAGGAGGCCAACTCTAAGAAGATTAACTTGTTCAAGGTCATCCATCCAGTGAATTTTAGAGACTAATTTAGAGTCACTTTCATTCGAAGTCATTTTTCTCACCTGGTCTTGCCTTTATCCATACTCCTCTGTTTCCTTTCTTCTTACCTGGTGCAGAAATAAATTGTTCGCAAAAGTTTAGTTTTAGTTAATTGAATCATCAATTCATCCTGCCAAAAAAAAATCTTCTATTTTTAGTGCAGTATTTACAACTCAGCTTTCCTTGCCTCCACCTCCTCGGGAAGCTATAACATTCTCCTAAGCCAATTTAGTCCCTCAAGTTCTTTCATACCATTATTTTTCAAGCATTTGTTTGCTCCCTTCCTGGAAAAGACAGGTGAAAGTTAAGTACGGAAGCAATAATGCACCTATCAGCAATCATAAACTCATTGCTGTCCAGTCAATTCCTACTCAAAGCGACTCTATAGGACGGGGTAGAACTGCCCCACAGAATTTCCAAGGCTGCAATCTTTACGGAAGCACACTGCCACATCTTTCTCCTGTGGAGTGGCTGGTGGGTTCCAAACACTGACTTTTCAGTTAGCAGCTGAGTGCTTTGCCACTGCGCCACCAGGGCTCCTTTGCAGCAATCATAAGGTTCAGTATAATGACTTGAGACAAAAACCCCTTTTAAAATTTTGCTATGTGTATGTATTTGCAGCTGAGATATTTGTGTCTTCTTCTTCCTGGGTGGTGCAAACAATGCACTCAGCTACTAATCAAAAGGCTGGAGATTTGAGTCTACTCAAAAGCACCTCGGAAGAAAGACCCGACAATCTACTTAAGAAAAATAAGCCATAGAGAATCCTATGGAGCACAATTCTACACTGACACACATGGGATCACCATGAGTTGGAACTGAGTTGATGATGGCAACTACCTGGTTATATTTTATTTAAACGGACTGGGAGATAGGACTAGTCAGACACCTGTGAATTACAAACACTTCAAAAACAAACTCACTGCAAAGTGACAGCTTCTGAGCAGGAAATGCTGTGTAATGCTTTATAGATCTAAAACGTAGTTAGTTTAAAATATTATTATAGAATTATAAGATTGTTGTAAATCATTTAGAGAAGGTAATCCGTTTACACTTTATCAATAATTGTTTCCAAACAATTAAGTCCTTCATTTTGAACATTTTAGTGTGATCTGGTTAACCAAAAAACGAACAAATGAAAAACTAAGAGTACTTAAATATTTACTTTTAACTCTGCTGGAGAAACACTAATTATAATTGCTACATGTAAATAATATAATAAGAAAATAATAAAGCACCATCTGTTGTATCAGTTAGAATTCAACCAGAAAAAAAGCAGAACTAGGAGGATGGCTATATATATATAATTTATCACAAGGAACTGACTTACATGATTGTAGGGGCTGGCTAAGCAAGTCTAAAGCTGTAGGGCAGGCAGTCAGGCAGGGAAGATAACAAGTAGAATGGAACTCCATAAAATAGGCAAAGTTTTTCTCTCTTCCAGGGAAACCTCAGCCCTGATTTTAAGGCCTTCCAACAGATTTAGTCAGGTCCACCCAGATTATCCAG
>NW_004443977.1:2026531-2027749 GCF_000243295.1 Trichechus manatus latirostris | reverse complement strand
CCAATAAGCTGTACTATATGAAAAAGAAAATGGCATCAGGATTGGAGGAAGGCTTGTTAATAACCTGTGACATGCAGATGACACAACCTTGCTTTCTGAAAGTGAAGAGGACTGGAAGCACTTTCTAATAAAGATCAAAGACTACACACTTCACATTGATTACACCTCAACATAAAACAAAAATCCTCACAATGGACCAATAAGTAACATTGTAATAAATGAAGAAAATATTAACAATGTCAAGGATTTCATTTTACTTGGATCCATAATCAACGTCCATGGAAGCATCAGTCGAGAAATAAAATTATCTATCTCATTGGACAAATCTGCTGCAAAAGACCACACAAAATGTTAAAAGGCAAAGATGTCACTTTGAGGACTAAGGTGTGCCTGAACCAAGCCATGGTATTTTCAATCACTTCATATGCATACAAAAGCTGGACAATGAATAAGGAAGGCCGAAGAAGAATTGATGCTTTTGAGTAATGGTTTTGGCGAAGAATATTGGATCGACCATGAACTGCCAGAAGAATGAACAAATCTGTCTCAGAAGAATTACAGCCAGAATGCTCCTTAGAAGCAAGGGTGGCAAGACTTTGTCTCAAATACTTTGGACATGTTATGAGGGGACTAGTCCCTGAAGAAGGACATCATGCTTGGTAAGGTACAGGGTCAGTGAAAAAGAGGAAGACCCTCAATGAAATGGATTGACACAGTGGCTGCAACTGTGGGCTCAAACATAGCAATGATTGTGAGGATGGCAAAGGACCGGGCAATGTTTCCTTCTGTTGTACATGGGGTCACTGTGAGTTGGAACTGCACAGACGGCACCTAACAAGAACAACATCAACAAGGAAAGTAAGATAAGTGAGACAGAGTTGCTATCTTCCAGAAGTTCATAAAACTTTGGGGGAGATTTTTTTTTTTAAATCAGCTAGCTGTATAAATTAGACTTTGTTATGTATTTTATTAGTGGGTTAAGAAAATTGTATAATAGCATAGAGGAGAGAAAAGTTAATTCTGATGACTGATGCTTGCAGAGGGAAGATGCAATTTCACCTAGGTATTTAAGGATGAGTAGAAATAGAGAGAAAGGCACAGCAGAAAGGAATGCAGTGCATAAAGCAAGAACTCAGCTGGAAGTGTAATGCAATAAGATTCACTTGCTTTGGGTCTGTCTACCCCACTGTCTTAGGCTGGGTTCTCTAGAGAAGCAAA
>NW_004443977.1:2024620-2026161 GCF_000243295.1 Trichechus manatus latirostris | reverse complement strand
AGATGCAGGCCACACCCCCAAGGAGACTCCCTTTCATCTGATTGGCTACTCGCAGTATATTCAATCATAGGAGTGATTACATTAAAACACTGAGAATCATGGCCCAGCCAAGCTGACGCACAATCTTAACCATCACACCCACCTACCTAGATTGTAGGTCCCAGACGAGATGGACCATGCTTTATTTTCCATGTCCATATCCCTACTGTCCATCACAGCACCTGGCATGGAATTAGGACTCAGTAGGTTTTTGTTGAGTAATTAAATAAGCATGATATTTCATGGTGCTCAGAAAGGGGTAGGAATCATCTAGACAGTTAACTTGGCACTAAATTGTTAGCCCAGGTTCTTGGCATTGTTAAAGCTTTCTCAAGAAAGAATTTTCTTGATGGCAGAAGATGAAAAATCAAATAAGTGGTAGTTGAACACAGGCCTTAAATCAGACTCTTTGGTGGGACACCAAGCTTCCTGAAATGTTTCTGAAAAATACTGGTAGCAAGCACTTCTCACAGAGTGTGGATATGAACCTTCAACACTGTTTCCAACCCTTTGATCTAACGAAAACACTAATTGGTTTAGATAGGCTTTTCTTGCTAATGGAGTATAATGCTTATTTTCACAAACTTCTGGCTTTAGTAATATTTAGAACATGGCAGAATGGTATACTCTCAGGTGTATATCCGTGTATCATTAGGATTTATACATTTTCTAGAAGTTTCAGTGAAATCACTTTGGATAAAAGACTAATGAGATACCATAGGCTTTGCTGTTGAAGTTGGCAAGTGGAAAAGGGGGGCTGTGTAAGACTAAACACTAAAATATTGGAAGCATAAAATTAGTAATATCCTGACCCTAGTTATGAAGGATTTTGAAACAGTAGAGATGTGGCATTTTTATTAAAATTTAAAATATGCATACTCAACCCCAAATAAATCAGTGATGAGTTACCCCAGCTTCCATAGCCTCAAGTACAAAGTTACCAACTATACAGAATTTGCTTTGATATAACAATAAAGTAAGAATTCAAATTATATCAAACTTTGGAATTAGCCAGTAAGATTCAGATGTGGGCTTCTCTGGTTATAGAGATTCCATGATAGACTAAAACTCCAAATAAGGTAAACTTTTAGAATTGTGTTACAGAGAAAGAAAATCAACCTCTGATATTAAAGTTAATAATTATAAAAAATGACATTGCTCATCTCAATATACAGGTTTCCTTAAGAGGTTTAGAATTATGGTGCTGCTGAGATTAGGATATTTCCAAATTCCAATTGAGAAGGCTAGGGTCTCTCATAAATCAGAATGTTGTACCTTTGGACATTATCTTACCTACTACCAGAAGCACATTCATTTTGACAGCCAATGGACAAATTTCTACTCCTTCTTGAGGTCAGCTCAAATTTTTCATTCTTTGGAAAGCCTTTTCTCAGTCTAAGGTGGTTTTTTCTTTTCTTTTCTTTTATGTCATCACTGCACCTTGTATTTTAAAGACTATAATAATCATCATTGTTGTTGTTAGATGCCGTGGAGTCGGTTCC
>NW_004443977.1:2001110-2024270 GCF_000243295.1 Trichechus manatus latirostris | reverse complement strand
GTTGAGGTCAGGTGTACTTGGAAGTTAAAAAAAAAAGCTGAATATTTTCAAATAGATAAGGTAATATCTAGAGTAACATTAAGTAGTAAGAAAACAAGGGAAGTTGTGTGCATGATTCTGCATTTTGTATCTTTGTTTGCTTTGATTGACAACCAAATAGTAGAACATACCAATGTTTCTCCAGTTCAGAAAAGGAAAAAGATGACTAATTTTAAGAAACATTATCACTTATTCAGCTGAAGATATATTTCAAGCATAAAAAAATAAATGCATTCAGTTATGAGTCATACATAGAAATATCCTAAAATATATGAGTCTCTTTGTTCTAGTCCAGTGCATACAGATCAGTCTACTGATCTATAATTTGGTTGTCCAGGATTGATTTACCCTTCAAGACGGAGAATACAGGGAAGTGGCAGGTGCTGGTTATCCTGACACATATCTCTGTCATTGTGAATGTATAAATTGCCATTTTGGCTTATCTGTTCCCTTCTTTGTAGATTAGCCACCACGAATCCGTTCCTCAGAGCAACATCACATCTGGCAGAGCTGATAGCACAGGGGGCTCGGGCTGCATACCTAAAGGCTGGATATCAGGTTGTGGAAACACCACCAGGAAAGCCTTACCTGAAGCAGTGGGCCAGCTGGCCAACCTCCATTTTTAGAAGCTTTGGAAGCAGTGGTTGGTAACTGCATATTCCAATTTCCAATCAAAATTTATGCAACATGATTTCCTCCATTAAAATCTTCTCTTCTTATGCCTATAGGTGTTTGTAAAGTATCCTGAATTGTGATTTATGACATTAAAAAGAATTATTGCAATGAACATCCTTTTACATGGCTTCTTAAACATAAATATATATGTGAGAGTAAGCTAGAGTATACCCTCAAGATGTAGAATTTCTGGATCAGAGGTACTTCAAGGATGACATCCAAAATGTTTAAATGCACATATGGCAGAAGCACTGACTACCAGAATAGTTACTCGCTAGTGAGTTATAAGGAGTGCACTGCTTCAGTATTAGTTCTGGAAATGTGTACTTGTACTGTAGATTTTACCATAGTATAAATTTTGAAATTAGTTTATACCAATTTACCCTTCTTCACAAGTGGGAACTTTAGGGATTTGACTCTCCTTTGAATCTTATGCATACTCTCAACTTATCCCAGCACATTCTATGATCCTTGTTTAAGAGGTATACTTGTATTTCCCATTGAATTTGGGAAATGTAATTCTCAATATGGGAATAAGTATGATAAATGTTGGTTGTAAGTCCCTGTTCTAATGCCTCGCCTTTACAATAAGACTTTTATAACTAGTGACTTTTCTAGCAAAGCCAAAATTTAGCTGAAAAGAACTAAGCTTACACTATGTACTAAATTATATATAACTTATTAAGGAATCATAAAAATATGAGAATATATTTTAAATATATATAAATATCACTAGAGGTGACTCTGGAATTAAGTCTCAATTTGTCTTTAGTATTTTGATGTAGCGTTAGAAATGCGTATTTAGGTTCATGTTTCTGTTTTAACCCTGGTCCAGATTATTATTTTTTTATGATGTTTCTGGGTCTTTTACCTGCATTCCAGGCTAGTCCTTCCTGGTTCTGGTTGCTTCTTAATATCAAAGCAAATATACAAGCCTTTTCATGGATAACTGCAATATTACTGCAGACCATGACCCTGTGTTGTTTTCACACTTTCATAATACAAACTTTTTTTTTTTTTTTTTTACTAATTTTACTGATTCTGATTTTTTTTACAGATGTCCAGGATCATTTTGTGGAAAAAACTGGGTAAGAGCTATATGTAAGATCAGTGTCTTGGTCCCGCAGTCATTCCAAACAAGATCATTACCAAAAACTCCATGGTATAGGGCTTATAATAATGTCATAATGTCAGAAGTCAAGAAACAGAGCCAGATTCCAAAGTCTAACATTTAGCCCGTAGATAAATTAGGTTAGCAGTATTGGGCATCATAGGAACCAAAAAATGAGAAGATTCAAGAATAAGGAAATGAAGACAAAGAGTGAAGTACACCTTGATGAAATAGAATTTGTTTAGAAAAAATATGCAGCATCTTTTGGGAGCCTCTGTTGAGCATGAAAGGTAGGGTTGAACATGATACTCAGGGGTGTGGAGGAAGATATTTAGAGAACCAAACTAAGAGGGACAAGTATTTCCAGGATAATTAGTGGTTTACCAGGAAGTGAGATTATTTGGAGTTAAAATTATTCTTGTATGCTTCCAGATATATGGTTATTTTAAATTAAACAAACAAAAATATTGTTCCTCACAGGTAATCAAAGTTTAATATTCAAGCCTGCTTCTCTCTGTCTGCTGTAATGTTTCATAGATAACATCCTTCAAAGCCAAGCCCCTTTGGAGAAACAGAAACTTAAAAAAAATTGTATATTATTCAGGATGTAAAATTATTGTTTGTCTTCTAGTGATCACGTCTAGAGACAATGGTCAGAAATGTCCTAAAGGAATTACATTGCAGCAATGTATATTAAAACTCATTTGTCTGATTGTGGAATCAGATGCATATTTGTTTTCTAAATATATTATTTCTATAGACATAATGAACTTATTTATTCTCAAAATAATCTAGGAACAGAGTAATACAGATTTTTTTTTATAAAGTTTCATCCTGTTATTAATCAGTAATATTGACTTCAAAAATGAAAGGACTTTACTTCCTCTGAAGAAAGGGTCAGTAGGTGAGAATTGCTTTTTTCCTCTTTTAGTTTTATCATATTCTCTTTAGTATCCCCAGAGAAAAGTTAATTCAAAAATCATGTTGCAAAAAGACCAGATTTACTGGCCTAAAGGAGACTGGAGAAACCCCGAGAGTATGGCCCCCAGACACCCTTCTAGCTCAGTGGTGAAGTTACCTCTGAGGTTCACTGTTCAGCCTGGGAGTGCACAGCCCCGTAAAACCAAATGAGGCTAACGAGGTACAGGAGTCCAGTGACAAGGGCCAGAAGGCAGAAGGGGACAAGGAAGCTGGTGATAGAGAACCCAAGGTTGAGTAAGGATATTGTTGATGTGTTGTGAGATTGTTAACCATTGTCATAGGGCAACATTTGTAGTAACTGTTAAATGAAAAACTGTTTTGTTCTGTAAGCCTTCATCTTAAGTGAGAATAACAGCACAATTCGAAGAGTGTAGTCAATGTCATGGAACTGTGCATGTAGAAATTTTTGAAATGGTGTATCTTTGGCTATGTGTATTTTCACCAAAAAAAAAAGGTTGAGAAGTTAGAGGGTTGATATGTTGTGGGGTTGTTAACCAATGTCATAAAATAACGTGCTCTTCTGTTTCATGAGAAATTATTTGTTCTGTAAGCCTCTCCTGAAATACAATAAAAAATTTTAAAAAATTAAAAAAAAAAATGTGATTTTGATATAATCAGCAATTAGAAACAATTACTTCTATAAACAAACAAAATATCATTATTACTTTATGGTAGATTATCTCAACTGAAAAGTTAAAAGACGATAATAAAACCAAAGCCGACTGCCTTTGAGTCGATTCCAACTCACAGCAACCCTACAGGACAAAGTAGAACTGCCCCATAGGGTTTCCAAGGCTGTAAATCATCACAGAAGCAGACTGCCACATCTTTCTCCCACAGAGCTGATGGCGGGTTTGAACTGCCGACATTTTGGTTAGCAATGGATAGCTTTAAACACTGCACTAGCAGGGCTCCTTAAAATAGTAAACAACAAATTACTGAGTGAAATAGTGAGTCATATATTGAAATAAATATTGATTCAAATGCTTTATTTGAGTAAAAACCAAAACCAAACCTGTTACTGTCAAGTCAACTCCGACTCATAGCAATCCTATAGGACAGAGTAAAGCTGCCCCATCGAGTTTCCTGGGGGATTTGAACTGCCAACCTTTTGGTTAGCAGCCCTAGCACTTAATCACTACACCACCAGAGTTATTTGAGTAGAGGAAGAAAACTACATTTATAGGGTAAAATACCTTTAGTTTATGCTGTTTCTCTAGATTTCTGAAAAATACAAAAATCACACATTAGACTCTAACATAGAAAAAAGAAATAAATTGTCTACTTTGGGGAAGACATTTTTTTCCTCAGAAATTGAGTCCATAGTATGAGTCAATTAGTAGAAGTAATTATATGGATAGGAGTACTTCAGCTTAAAATAAACAAACAAAAAAACCCAATTCTTAACTCCTGACAATCTTTTCTCAGAGATGTTGAAACTAACTGGAATCCATTTCTTAAATTATCTAGATAATCATGTTAATTTTTATATCTCTTTCATAGAATCTATTTGCCTAGTCTTACTTTATGTTGAGTACAATGAAACAATGAGCTACTTTAGAACATTTGTACATGTGTGCAAATCTTCATCACAAACTCTGTTCCGTAGGAAACAAATTTATGACAGTTGGTTCCAGGAGTAATCTTAGGATGCAGAATCCAAGATAGAATTTTGAAGGCGAATCACCAGATAGCTAAGGGGAAAAAAAAAAGAAAGATAGCCCTTACTCTGGACAATGGATGTACTAGATAATGAAAATGAAAGGTTGAGGTCAATTAATTACCACTTTAAGAATCAACACAAAAACTAAGAATGGATAAACGTGCAGCATATAAGGAAACTATTATCTCTGGAAGCCAGAGGGCAGAAAAGTTGAGGGTCAGGCCTAGGACTGACATAAATAATAGCAGAGCTCCAGAGAAGGCAACATTCTCAACCCTAGCCTGTCTGTTAGGCCAGGACTATATCTTAAAGGAGTTACCCTGATAGGAAGGAGTAGGACCAAGAGACATAAGATGGGCATCTGGATTGATGCACTCAAATTTTGAATTCCCATGTTCCCCTGAATCCTTGTGCCTGTAGAAATGTTCTTGCCATCACTGTTAAAGGCTTATGTTTTCCCATTGCTTGGATAAAAAGCAGAAGGCTCTATCTTGCTAGCCAAAATATGCCCCTTCAGGATCTTTTTCTTCTCTTGGACAACAAATAATTAGCATTAAGTCACAGCATAATCCAGCCAGGGAAGTGATGTGTTTATTAAGAAAGGAAATGCACTATATCATGAAGACTCTATAGGACCTAGCTGAAATATAACAAAATGAGTGAAAAAAAATTCACATTTTTGTTTGTTTGTTTTAAAAAGTCAACTTTTAAATCCAGCAAGAAAATTCGACCATTTAATCCCAATGAGGATTCATCTGGAAATGTACTAAGAGTGATAATCATCAAAGAACAGACAGGAAAAGACCTTTCCAGATTTCTTCATCTTTTCTGTTTCTTTTTCCCCCTTCTCATGGGAGTTGTTGAGTTAATGATTGCCAATAAATTCAAGTTGGTCTTCAACCAAGCTCAAAGTGATGGCTTCTAGAACATATGATTATCAAATGAGCTGGTTGCTGGCAATCAGAGTTCACATGGAAAGTTGGTTTTAGTCAGGACAAGCTGTGTAAAAATGCACATAACATGAATAAAAACTTTGGTTTTAAAGGCCACACTTGATAAAAATTTGTAATACCTAAAGTACTCATAAATTTTAGAGCCTTCTAAGTAGCTTCAGATTTATAGACATAAAAGGTATTCAATCATGTTCATAGTTTTAGAGCTTCTCATATGCCGTCATTGTTGACTACATGATGACTTTAATATTGTCTTGGCTGGGAGAAGATATCTGAAAGAGAATAACCACTTATAAATAATTGCATTCATTTCTGCAGGTATGAAAATGGGTACTTTGTTGCTGTGAGTTCCAGTAAGTATGGCATTATAAACCTTTCAGATCACTCATAGTAATCATATTTTAATTGTAATACAAGGTGAATAGCTTTTATTCTAATAGGTAAAGCACTAGATGTCAATGAGCATCATATAAGCATACTTGATGAGCTCACGTTTTCTGAACAAAATTAAATCTTGGGTTAGTTCTTCCAATAACCTTTCTTTGTTGAAAGTTTATACAAGTTATAGATATAGGGAAGGAGCCCAAATTCATGATAAGAAGGAAGAAAGTCTTGATTTTAACTGATATCCTACATCATAGCCATCTTTCCACTTAAAATACAGAGAAAAATATTTCTATGAATAATTTGCATAATTAATAGCTTCATATGTATGTGAAAGCTGGACAATGAATAAGGAAGACTGAAGAATTGATGCTTTTGAATTATGGTGTTGGAGAACATTGAATATACCACAGACTGCCAGAAGAATGAACAAATATGTCTTGGAATAAGTACAGCCAGAATGCTCCTTAGAAGCGAGGATGGTGAGACTTCATCTTACATACTTTGGATATGTTGTCAGAAGGGACCAGTCCCTGAAGAAGGGCAACATGTCTGATAAAGAAGAGGGTCTGAGAAAGAGAGGAAGGCCCTCAGTGAGATGGATTGACCCAGCAGCTGCAACGATGGGCTCATGCATAGTAACTATTGTGAGGATGGCACAGGACTGGGCAGTGTTTCATTCTGTTGTACATAAGGTCGTTATGAGTTGGAACTAACTCAATGGCACCTAACAACAACAAGTAGAACTTGCGGAGCTTAAAGTCATACTAAAAAATAGTAAGAAAAAAAAAGAAAGGTAATACGATATGTGCCAGTTCTTCAAATAGATTAATACTTGAAGGCATGTTTCATTCGGCTTTTTTTAAAGGATGAAAGTATTACAAAATCCTCCTCTGAAGGTCTATATTCATATTGAAAATCACAATTAAGTTTTTTTCCTTTCTCACAAAAGTTTCTACTGTCCCAAGACTGCCTAAGAAAATCTGTGAAATGCTTAATAGGTTTATTACTCTCAAGTTCTCTGAACTGTCTTTGTAGTGAATAATACTCAGTATTAGTTGGTGGAGCAGTGATTAAAGTGCTTGGCTGCTAACCAAAAGGTCGGCGACTCGAACCTACCAGTCCCACTCTGCGGGAGAAAGATGTGGCAGTCTGCTTCCACAAAGATTTACAGCCTTGGAAGCCCTATGGGCTAGTTGTACTCTGTCCTATAGGATTGCTATGAGTCAGAATCAACTCGACTGCAGTGGTTAGATAAGGTTTACTAGTTAGGATATTGAGTCCTTTAGAATGATCACCTTTCCTCCCTGAGTGAATAGAGTATAAGAGTATTTTATCAACATCTCCAGAGGTCAGTGGCCCTTAAAACTGATATCTAGTGGGAGAGACCAGAGATGGTGGCATCTGGTGAGTAGAGACCAGAGATGCTGTTAAACATCCCAGAATACAAAGGGCCACCAGCCGCCTACATGCAAGAATTATCCAGCCCAAAATGTCAATAGTGGCAAGGTTGAGAAATACTAGACTAGAATAACAGTATCTTCACTGCATATTTTTGTATACAATATTATGTTTATATTTCAAAATGTAAATTAAGAAGATGGTAACTTTGTAGTGTCCAACCTTCACACTTACTCTCTAAGAAAGAAAAACATTCGTAGATACAATAATTAAATGTGGGGTTTGCACACAATTGTCAAGTTTGCAGAACTTGATTTGTAAGAGAATGTCCTGCCCTATGTGGTAAATACGGAATTGTAGGCATTTCATTTAGGACTTAGAGAATTATCAAAAAAAAAAAGAAAGAAAGAAAGAAAGAAACACCAGTGCCACAAAAGAGTCTTGTCAAATAATTATGAGCAGAATATTTTCTGTAAACTTTGTCTTTAATATGTTCATTATTTTGTATATGAGATTGGTTTTATCTTAGCCTGATCTTGGTTCTTCACTTCTTATTCTAACCTAGCATGGGAGTCTAGTCCTAAGCAAATTCTACATGACCCTAATGTCAATAATTGTTGTTTGATATACACTTTTCCTAGCACACTGGCCCTTCAACAGCACTTGGTCTTTTCTTAGATAAAAAGAAGTAATAAAAATGTTCATATTCTTCAAGAGACAACTCAGTGTCACGTTTCCTATGAAGCATGTCTCAATGTCTTCTCCCTAATGGCACAGCTGAATAAATCACTGCCAGATCCTTCCACAGAATGCTGATCCTGCCTACAAAGCATTCTTTTATAACCAAGCACCATGTGCAATAGACGCTTCTTATCAGAGGTGAGCTGGGAATCAGGCATGTTATGCATGACACTCAAAAGTATCCTGACCTCCATAGAATTTGGGTAAATATGAAGTTTTTTATACGTCAATACCCATATTGCTTTTCTAGTCTCCAAATGCAGAACAACAGATTCTTAATCTCCTATATAGTCCCCTCTAAGTGTTGCATGCTTTTAGGAAGTCGTCCTTTAATTGAACTCACAAATCAGCACAAGCTGCCATCTGCCAGTGACCTGACTCTGAGAACTACTGTCATCACTTCAACTGATTTTGGTTTCCTATAAGGAATATTACTACCGGCACTGATTTATTGAAAGCATACATTGCCAAGCTGATACACCCATTTAGAAGTCTCTTGTTAAGAAAAAGAATGACTTTTGCCCCTGTATTTGTTATTCTCAGGTGGTGTTGTAAGGAGGGGTTCAGTGCACCAAAATGTTTCGGACTTCATGAAACACCTCCATTTCTTTTCCATATACCACATACCACATACCACAGTATGGCTATTTCACGAGTGATCTCAGTTCATGAAGCATTTGCTAATTCCTAAGTTGCATAAGAACAAGAAGCTAAAAATAGGAGCAGAAAATGGTAGAGCTTTTAGCAGGCTTCTTGTTTTGGGGAAGTAAAATTGAAGTTCATGACCCTACAAGTGAGAGGGGTTGATATAACCACCTGGTGGGATCCCAGGAGGACTGCTACATTCTAGAAGTGGAAGTGAATAAAAGGTAGACCAAGCCTTACAAAATCTGAAACTCAGAATGAAGAAAGATCATTCCCTAGTTGGATCAAAGTGAGTCGTCACTATAATAACTGTATAATTCTAGATTTCTCTCTAGAGAAAGATACCACTATTTATAATCTTTAATCTTGAATGTGAAAGAATAGAAATAAAAAATACCTTGAAAACACCAACCAAAAGAAAGTTGGTTTTGCTATACTAATATCAGAACAAGTAGATAGTAAAACAAAAACAAAAAAAATCTAAAAATAAAAAGAGATATTTCATTACAGAAAATTCTCAACCTACCAGGAAATTATAACTCTCCTAAATCTGTATGTTCAGTGTAATATAGTCCCAAAATATATAAGGCCAAAAAAATTGACAGAATTAAAAAGATAGAAAAATACACAAGTACAGCAGGTTCTTTTTTAATATATATCTTCCAATAACTGATGAAATGAGCCGGCAAAACTATCAGTAATGATATTGAAGCATTGAATAACATAATAAATTAACTGGATTTAACTGAAATATCTAAAACACTACTCTCGATAATATAGGAATACACATTCTTTCTAAGGGCACATGGAACATTTACCAGAACTGGCCATAAAACAAATCTAAAAATTTAAAGGATTGAAATTATTCAGCGTTAAGTTTCTTGATCCCAGGGGAGTAAAGATAGAAATAAATGCTGAAAGAGATAACCAAAAAAAAAAAAAAAAAAAGAAATCCTAAATATTTAGCAGTCAAGTAATATAATTTTAAATTTTTACATAACCCATGGATCAAAAATTAAATCATAATATAAGATTGAAAATAGTTTCATTTTAATTAAAATATTTTAGATAAAAGATAATAAAAACATAGCATATTACAATTTACATGGTAAAGCTGTATTTAGAGGGAAATATAGTGTCTTAAGTGCATATTTTAGTGAAGAGTACTTAACTAAACAGTGCCCAAAAGATGATGAGAGCGTTGAGAAAGAAACAATTGTTTCCATGGGAGGCAGTTTGGGAAACATTTTGTAGAGAAAGTGTTCTTGGTCAAAGGTGCAGTATTGTCTGGTGTGACAAGCACAGAATAAGCAGAAAAAAAATCACAGGAAATGAGTCTGGAAATGTAAAGTAGGTATTTTAAGTATGCTAAGGAGTTTGGACTTTTCCCTATTGACCAGTGATTCAATAGGAATCACCAGTGTTATTTAAGTAAAAAATTGATATGAGCAGTCTAAAATGAACACAATTTTGACTACAGAGTTAAGGATAAATGAAAAGGACAGACTGATTAGAATATTCTTAAAATAATGTAGTCGGAAATAATGGGGGAATGTATGAATTTAGTGGTTATTGGAATGAACAACCATAGATGGATTCAGGAAATATTTCTTGGGTAGACCAGACAGTACTTAGTGAATGATATTGCATCCTGGAGAAAGAATAGACAAGGAAAACAAAAAGCAATTCTTTACTTAATTTACTCGGTGAATATTGATTCCATTAGCAAGAAAGGGAATAAAAGACTTTCAGAAAGAAGATGACGGACCAGTTTTAGAAGCACTGCTGTTGGTAGGTGTCCTCGAGTCAGTTCCGATGCATACTGACAGAGTGATACACTGCCTAGTCCTGCACCATCCTCACAATCGTTGCTACAAGCGTAATTGTAGGGTATTTGTGAGAATCAGTTGGAAGTGGCTAGTAAATAGTTTAAAATATCAGTTCAGAACTCAAAAAAGAGGACTGGGATATATATTAGGATGTTATCAGTGGAGGTAAAGGAAGAGGTAAGAATGCTCAGAGAGAATGCAAATTGAAAAAGGAGAAGGCCCATGGAGGAATTCCATGGAATATTGAAATTTAAGGTGCAGACGAAGGAAAAGGACATAGACCAGACTCCAAAGAGACTAGTTAGAGAAGAAATTCAGGCAAATACAAGATTCTGTATCAGCAGAGTTTTAAAAGAAGGAAGGTTAGTCCACTTTATCAACACTGCACAGCTATTGCCCTTTCCTTCTTACTCTTTCCTTTAATGCTACACAAATATAATACTGGGAAACAATGAATGTTTTTAGCTTTTATTTAATTTTGTTCCCACAGATTAAGATTTTGGAACATAGGTTTAAATTATACGAAACACTTTGTGATAATGTTATAACTAAACCAGACTGGCTGATATTTAAATGTAACAGTTAACACAAGAATTAATGTAAAAAAAAAAAAAAAAATCATGTGGGATACAAATTCAAAATAATAGATTAATGTTAATATTATTAAACATTATTCCATCAGTTAACTTCAACATCAAGTTGCCAAACATGCAAAAGGTTGTCTTCTCTATAACACATTACTATTGGCCAAAAATTTGGTGAACTGGCCAACTACACGTTGTATTATTTCCGGTTCTGATGTTACCCTTAACAAACATAGAAGCATAGTAGAGTTTAAAACCTGAGTGTGTTAATTGAATCTAAAATCCTAAGTATAAGTCATTTCTCTTCCTTTTGAATTTGTTCTGATAAGGAAGATTTAGTTACTGAAATATTATCAAAATGATTTCCACAGCAACCGGTTATAATGATACCTATCTAGAAATATTATGCCATACGCTTGTGTAGAAATTATGCATATGGAGAGAGAATAATAAAAATAATAATAAATTTTAATTCATGCACACATCAATTTGCCCTAGAGAACAAAGCTTAAATGAAAATGCCTACAAATTTTCTTTCCTAGAAATATTCTGTACTATTTTTGTTCATCACAACCCCCTGCCTACCTCTCAAAAGGACTCTATAGAGCAATAGTTTGGGGATACAGAAATAATTAAAAATTAAAGCCTATTTGAATGTAAAACAATACCTCTTTGCAACAGACAATTTGATCTCTTAGCAGTGGTCAATCCAGTAACAGACAATTAAATATAATTATTGTAATATACAATCAGTTTATTAAAAATTCTACTTCAGGGATTTATTTTGCCCCTCAGGATTTGACGTGAACTTTCCATTCTTCATTGTTATTCAGACTACCGTACACGGGCTTTGGGGGATAAACAGTTCATTAGCTGGGCTTAGGCAACGACCCTTCCAACACCTTCTCTGTTTGGTTTTGCAAAGGTCAGCATGCAAATGTGCATGCTTCACACCAAGACAATCTCAGGGAAATAGCCTGATATCTGACATGTCTTGTGGCTCTAGGACAAGTTCTGACCCTCCCTTCACAAAGGAAGCCCTGAAGTCAACGAGTCACACATTGAGGGTACAGGGAATATAAATAGAGGAAGTCAGGGCTGTGCCTAAGAAACAAACACAGTTAGATGGAAACCAACAGGCTGTATTTCCATATTAATAACAAGCTACTGTAAATCACAATTTAGTACAAGAAAGTACACTTAAAACATCCACGATCTGCAGGGTTTTTCTATAAATATTCAAAACATGACCCATTTATCTTAGCCCATAGGACACATTTAACTGAAGTAATTTCTCTGTCATCAGAAAATATAACCTATTATATGGCTTCTTAGCTGACAAGAGAAAAATGAACAGATGAGAACAGTGAAATGAAAATAAAAACTACGTGCTCTTCTGAACTAGTGACATCCCCACTTTGAACTGTAATGACAATCTAAATAAAGTGATTGCAATTAATTAGAAAATTTAGGTTTTGAAATCTCTAATCAATACATCTCTTTAAATTTACCTATATAAAGTAAAATATACACTGTGGTCCGTATTATCAGTACAATGCCCACAACTTGTATTTTAATTTCACTTCATCAAAGTATTATTCTTAGTTGACAATAACACTAACAAAATAATAATTATACATTTGCATTAAAATTGACCAAATGGGCTCATATTAATTAAAGTCACTGAAAATATGAAGCAACAGATAGATTCAATCGAAGCAAAGAAGGAATGATTGGAACAAATTTTAGAAAAGTGACTTACTACCACATTTCTTTTTCCTCCTAAAGCATTTGGAAAAATAATAGAGAAAGAGAGGGAGACAGTCAGATTTTTTAAATTATAATGAAATATTTCAGACACACAAAATGGTATAAAGAATATTTATTACAAATTTCATTTGTCAATATTCAACTCAGCTTGAGACACAAAACTTTATAAAAATGGAAACCCTCATCACACCCTCTTCACTGCCTCCTTCTCCCATACTAAATCAACTGCCATCCTGAATTTTGCATATATTACTCCATTTTTACAATCCATCTTTCTGTACTGTTTAATTATAGTGTCTGTGAAATTTTTAAAATAATAAAAACAATTACAAACTTATATATATCTCATTTTCTCTAAGTCAAAATATCTATGACTCTGACTAAGCATTTATGTAATTACCATATTTTTACACAAATAACATGCACCCCGTGTGTTTGCCTGCCGGCCATGCCCTCCCCCCCATGAGGCAGCCTCACAAGCGCCGTCATGCCAATCATCTTCCACATGTTGCTGTAAAAAAACAAATCAGTATAGCGTGCTTACAAAAGTACCTTGCTAGGAGGAGGGCACAGCTGGCAAACAAATACAGAAGGTGCACATTATTTGCTTAAAAATACAGTAAATTCATAGTCTATGTGAATTCTTCTAATAATAAATAAAGGCTGAGATTCCAACCATGCAATTCTGTATAAGTTTGCTGATAGTTACAATATGAGATTTCTGTGTGTGTAGTTGTTAGCAAGATGATGGTCACTGGATGATACCAACAGATACAAGCATTTACCTGTCTGAAAACGACTGTACAAATCCAGAGATCAGGGTGTATTCTCCCTTTGAAAGGGACACACATCCTTGGCTTTTACATCCCTACAGAGCACCCAATGACATGCCTGGATGTGATGAAGACTCCTTCACTTCAAGTCCTCTTTGCTGGTATGTCTGCTCTTTTTCCCTAATATCCTCCTGCCTACACCTGACAGATTTTAAGATTCCATTTTTTCCTGCATTGCCACCAGGAGAAGTGAACTGGTAATATTCCCAGCACATTCCTCAATGCTTACTATCAGATGAAGTAAATGTAGGGCCGATTTCTTAGGATCATTTTCTAAGGGTGCCATCTTGCTGCAAGGTCTCCTACCTGATATGTATTCTGAGAAGCCAAAAACATAATGTTATACATGTTTTAATAATTGTATGTACTGATATAATTTTACTCTATGTGGATAAAAGAAAAGACTATGTCTTACAGAATGAACAATGCAAAATATATTAAACCCTGTAATGTATTTTCTTATGAATTGATTACTTTAAGAGGCATAAAAATTGCATGTCTATTTAGCAAAAAAAAAAAAAATCATCTATTTTGCTATTCCACTTTTAAAAGCTTATTGTGTTTGGAGTGAATGCCAGGTATTTTGCTTTCTGATTGGAAAGATAAGATGTTTTTTGCTAGTTTTCTTTTAAGAGGAAAAGTATCAACTGTATCAATCTAAAATGAACACCAGTGCGTTGTACAAAGAAAAATAAATCTCTATGTTTATCTAATGAAAGTTTCCCCACCTAAATATAATTTAGAATTTATTTCATTGAGGAAAATTCAAAACTTCCTAATTTTCTGCCCCAGATCAAGCATCATCATTATCACTTTGTAGTTGGACAAAAGAATAAGAACATGAAGAAGAGTAGGTGTGAATAGTGGACTGCAGGAAGAATTGGTCATTAGATGTGTGTGTTACAGTAGGTGGGGCCCTGGCGGCACAGTGATTAAGCGCTATGGCTGCCAACCAAGGTCAGCTTTTTGAATCCACCAACCGCTCCTTGGAAACCCTATGAGGCAGTTCTACTCTGTCCTATAGGGTCGCTGTGAGTCGGAATCAATTCTACAGCAACTTTTTTTTTTTTTTAAATTGGTTAGGGTAAGCTAGGATATGGCGCACAATGGACTGCCCACCAATCTCTGTGTCTTAAAGCAGCAAACACTTGTTTCTCTGGGAGTGTGCTTCCGGTCTGGGCAGCTGTCCAGGAGAGCATCCTGCATTTTTTAGCTCAGCTCTGTACCTCTGTATCAAAATGGCCTTTCACTATCACTGCAGCAGAGCAAGAAAAGAGGTGGAGAATCACATACCAGCTTTTAAATGCACTCACCTGGAAGTAATAGTACTCACTTCAACTCACATATCTTTGGTCAAAGCAAGTCATGTGGCCACTTACAACTTTGAATGGGTAAATATGATCCTTTTATATGCCTGGAAGAAGGGGCACTGGCAGTAATGGTGAGCAGTATTTGAGTCTACAATAAAAGTGGAAGTTCCACGTTGAGGATGGCAGCACAAGAGAGAAAAGACCTAGGTGCCCAAAACCGCAGCTGCCAAACCAGCCATGCACTTCTTACATTTGGACAATCACTGGGAGAGAAATACATTTATATGTTATACACAGCTGTTATTTCAGTCTTCATCGCTGCAGCCAACATCCTTACCCATAGAAAGTTTAACTTAAGTTCAGAACATACGCACACACACAGTCTTTTTTGTTCGTGTGCTAAGGCTTTAACAGTGTAATAAAGATATAGTCATAGAGAGTTTAGGTGCAGTTAGCGTGATTATAGATAAATGTTTCAGAAAGCACAATGGGACGTAGAAAGCAATATTGATTTCATCTTAGTGCCACAAAAACTTTATAAATATAGAAAGGTTTTTTAATTAAATCCGAGCCTCAGAGATAAGCATTCTAAGACCTTTGTGAAACACATTTAAAATTGGAGTGATCTGATTAAAAGTATTCATAATTAATTCCAAGTTAAAATGAAAAAAGTGTTGGGATTTGGTTATTATCAACCTCTTCTATGTGCAACTGAATCAGTGCTGTGGGATCATTTCACTCACTGACTTGGCCACACAGACCCTTAAGATGCATCATATCGTTCACAATTTGCCCTTGCAGTAGCAGCTCTACAATTTCACTGGGGGCATTGCCACATTAATAGTCCCACATGTGTCAAAATTTGCATGAATAAGTAGTCATCAGCAATGACGCTTTTCCAGGAAAAGATTCTGTATACCTTCCTTAAAGCCAATGACAGATGTATATTTCCTGATTTTAGGTTCTAATTTACTCCAACACTGGGCAGCAGCATAAAGAAAACATATTGCATATCTTAAAAATCTGTTCACTTAGGCATACTAAACAGAAAGGCTCACCAAGAGAATAAATGCAACAAATAAATCCAATGTTCTCATTCAACATGTGTGGGAATGATAAACTTCACTTGCTCTCTCTCTTGAAAGAAGACCAAAAAAGCACATAATGCACCTAAATGTTTGCGTCTCTAATTCAATAAATAAAAAGCCCCAGAGGGCAGCTGTCAAAACCTAAATCAGAAAAGGTACCTGCCTCATAACATCACCTACAAAATGTTCCATGTGTATTATAGCCAACAGGTCCAAGCTATATACGTTTCCAGATAAACGTGAGCTCAGGCTAAGACCCAAATCTGTTTTTCTTCAGTGGAATTGAGAATGTCTTTCGGGACTGCCAGCGGTGTTTGTTTGCTTTCACGGTTAAGAAAGTCAAGCAATCTTTTCTGATTACGTGTCAGGAGTGAAAGTAGCATAATCAGATATTACAGTTAAGAATTTTTGTTGTTAAATAAAAAAGGAGAAAAAGATTGACAAGTTTCAGAGCAGTTATACAGTATTTTTAGCACTGATTCTGCATTTATTTAACAATTGGCAAAGTCTTAATTTTTCAATTCCTCTATTACTTGTCTGGAAAGTGAAATATAGAAAGCATAGATATCTGCTATTTATTTTTGAGACAAATAGAGAATGATAATAGTGTTAAGGTTTTCTTTAAATATACAAGTAGAAGAGATAAAAGGAATAATTTTCCAGTATCTCTTGTCACTTATTAGCATGGATTTTGCTTTGAAGCAAACTGCATAGCAAATTTCCAGTATGAGATATTTTGAAGAAACCCTGGTCAATGACCAAAATGTTTTTACTCCAATCTTTCATTTGTCTCATGTATATGAGAGCTGCTCATATAAAACCTTTTATGAAATATCAACCCATATTTACCTTGGAAGTGAATGGAGGAGAAAATGGTTCACAGGATTCACAGTAGCAAGAATAACTTCTTCCTTTTACCCATTTATGCTAAACTAATAAATGGTCACATCATAGGGCTAAGGAAGGAAGGGCAGAAGTAAGATTCTAGTAGGTTCTCAGTCTGGTGTAGATAGACAAAGTCACTAAATTTAGCTCTATTTCACAGCCATGGTAGGGGTTGCAATGATTCACAGATAGTCACTTTGTTAGTCAGAATAATGGTCCCCCAAAAATGCCCCCCTCCTAATCCTGGGAACATGTCAAGGACTTTGCATGTATGATTAAGGATGTTGAGATGGGAAGATTATCCTGGATTATCTGAGTAATCACAAGGGTCTTTACAAGAGGAGGCAAGAGGGTCAAAGTCAGAGAGAAGAGCTGTGATAACGGAAGCAACACTTTGAAGATGAAGAAAGGGACCATGGACCAAGGAATGCAGATGGTTTTTAGAAGATAGAAAAGGCAAGGAAGCAGATTCTCTCCTAGAGCTTCCTGAAAGAACACACCTCTGTGGACACCTTGATTTTAACCTGAAAGACTTATTTAAGGCTTCTGACCTTCAGAATTTTAAGATAATAAATTTGTGTTGTTTTCAGCTACTAAGTTCGTGGTAATTTTTTACCGCAGCAATAGGAAACTAAAACAGTCTATAAAAGAACAGAGGGAAGACTTCATTTGCTTTTCACTGAGAACTCAACTTCTTTTTACTCTCCTCAAGGCAAAGAGTCATTTAAAGCTTGTATGTTTTATAGACAATGCCTGGTTCACTGCTATTCCCTGGACGTAGGCCATCACTCCCTCATGTTGCACTAAAGCAACAGGCCTCGAGTGTCCCTGATACACGCCTAACCGCCTCCAAACCAGCCTCCACTGCTGCATTCAGAGATGCAGACCTGATTTCACTACTCCTCTCTTCCAAGGCCTTCAAAGTCTTCCCCAGAGCATTCAAGATGAAATGCACACAGCTTAGCTTAATACATGAGGCTCCTCCTGCAAAACCTTCTCTGGCTTCTTCAATTCCTTTCCTCTCTAGCATCCTTACCACTCCCTTCGTAACACACACACACCTCTCTCTCTCTCTTTCTTTCTGTAACTCTGATACATAATTACCAGTAGGATTATTTTGCTTTCTTGAATTTCTTTTGTTATCCTGCTAACTTCTCTTGTTGTGCATCATCGAGTCAATTCCAACTCATGGCAACCCTATATGATGGAGTGGAATTGCCCCATAGGGTTTCCTAGGCTGTAATCTTTACGGGAGCAGATCATCAGGCCTTTTCTCCCGCCGAGTGGCTAGTGGTTCAAACCACTGACCTTTTGGTTAGTGGCTGAACTCTTAACTGTTGCACCACCAGGGCTCCTCAGCTAATTTCTAATTCTTCACAGTCAATGTGAAGGGTTACTTCCTCAAGTAAGCCTTCTCTGATGCCTCATTATGATGATAACCCATTATAATGTAAAGCTGCATTTTTTTTCCCATTGAACAAACCCTTTACATCATCATTATTATTATTAGACTTATCAATTAGGACTGTAATGATGCATGATGTGTTTCTTTCCCACTAGATGATTAAATTTCTGATAGTTATGGCTGAGTCTTTCTCAATTTTTGAACATCCTTCATAGTGTTAACATTCTTGGTGGTTGTCTTAATTTCCTAGGATGGCAATAACAAAATAACACAAAATAACTAAAGAACATAAATGCATTTTCTCATAGTTCTGGAGGCTACAAGTCCAAATTCAGGGTGTCTGCAGGGCTATGCTCTCTCTATCGGCTCTTGGGAAAGACGCTTCTCAGTCTCTTTCAGTTTCTAGTAGCTCTGACATTTCTTGTCCTTCCTTGTCTTGAAGAGGGAGACTCACTTGCTATCTTTTACCTGTGTATGTGACTGTTTCCTTGTCTCTCTCTTTTATAAAACACCACTTTAAAGGAATTAGGATTAGGACACTCCATTAGTTTAATTGATAATATCTACAAACAAAAATCCTAGTACCCCAAGAAAGGTCAAATTTACCAGGACTGGTGTTGGGACCTCAACATATCTTTTTTGGAGACACAAGTCAATCTATAACAACGATCAATAAATGTTTAATGAACAAATGAATGTGGTTATGATGATGGGAAATGTGCTGCTGTTTGAGAGTAGTAATTATTCTTATTTTTTTTTCCATTAGCAATGATGATCACAAACATTGTTATTTTCTCCTTCAAACTTCCTCATAATAAGCCAGTTTTAGAAGACAGTTGTTTGGGGAAGAGTTTAAACCATGGCCACCCTCTAGATTTTTTGTGCTTATGAAATCAACTATACCACCTTAACATGGAATCTTCACTTTGGCATTATTAATATCAATAATTCATGATTTATCAGACAACATGAGTATATGTAACTCTTAGGATAAAACCACCAAAATATATAAATGATTACATTTATAATAGCAAATTTAAATGATAGAAAATATGGAGCAAAAACAAATTATCGGAACAGAATGAAACTTACCTGGGAAATATTTTTGAAAGAAGATAGTAGTCAGGGAAGCATTAAAAAATTCATTTGAACTGGTTTATGCAAAAAATGGAAATTACATTGGGGAGTTACATTATCATGCATTCTTGAGTTTGAAAGATATAGGAAAGTTATTTATCCACACCTCTATGTGTTAACAAATACAGAACTTAGTCAGGGGAAAGGAAGATGCATGACAGTACAGTTAAAGATTTGATCTCAGTGGGACCAAGAGGATGGAGTAGTTAAAGGCTTCCTGTGGTCCCTCTTACAACAAAGAGCTAAAAAAACAAGTGAATCGATTATATATGACGGTCTAGGAGCCCTGAATATCAAAGGCAAAGTCAAGGAAAAAGACTGAGTGGCAGGGCGAAGGAGAGACAGTTCAGAAGCAGAGAGGAGTTGCCAGCCTAACTTCAACGGTACCAGCTATACGGTGCAGTGACAGGTTTGTGACGTTTGACACTGCTCTGCCTGTTAAGCAGGGTCCCTCACCAACCCACAACAGGGGCCTGAAGGCTCCACCCACACCACCTAGCCACTTGCGACAGGGGTCCAAGAATAAGTGGTGCCTCCCAGTCCTTACAGCCAACAGTATTGAGTGCCCATAGTCCGGCTGCAAAACACATACACAACGCACTCTAGGGAACAGGGACACACTTTTCTCCCAGATACTCAGGGGCAGCCATCATGCCCCTGCTTTGTTCAGAGTGTGGCCCCCTACTGCAGCCAGATACCTGTGCCTACACCAATCACCCCTGCCTGTCTAGGACTGTAGGTGAATTGTACACTTGGTGACTGACTACCTAGACAACTGAGTTGAATCCATACAAGAAAAGAAACAGAATCCTGGGCTCACATATCTAGTAACAGATCTAACCACCTGGTGACAGGACATTAGAGCTTCAAAAACACCAATAATCAAACTAGCTTACATGAGCAGTCTATTTGGGCATATCAAAACAAAACAAAACAAGAAGCTAGGACACAGTAACCTAACATAAACAAATATAATACCTTACTGATGGCTCAGAGACAACAGTCAATATCAAATTACATAAAGAGGCTGACCATGATACCTTCGGCAAGCTCCCAAAACAAAGAATCCAGAAATCTTCTGGAGGAAGAGAACTTATTGAAATTACTAGAGGTAGAATACAAGGATTAATATACAGAACTTTCAGGATATCAAGAACGGGATCAGGCAAAATTCAGAACAAGCCAAGAAACAGACAAAACAATAAAAGAAGTTAAGAAGATTACAGAAGAGTATAATGACAAATTTAACAGGTTGCAAGAATCCATAGAGAGACAGCAAACAGAAATCCAGAAGATTAATGATAAAATTTCAGAATTAGACAACTCAGTATAAAGACATAGGAGCAGAATTGAGACAATGGAAGTCAGAATTAGTGAGATTGAAGATAAAGCACTTCACACCAACATATTTGAGGAAAAATCAGATAAAAGAATTTAAAAAAATGAAGAAACCCTAAGAATTATGTGGGACTCTATCAAGAGGAATCACCTATGAGTGATTGGAGTACAGAATGGAGGGGATAACAGAAAACAGAAGGATTGTAGAAGATTTGTTGGCAGAAAACTTCCCTGATGTCATGAAAGATAACAAGATAACTATCCAAGAAGCTCATTGAACCCCACACAAGGTAGGTCCCAAAAGAAAGTCACAAGACATATCGTAATCAAACTTGTCAAAACCAAAGATAGAGAATTTTAAGAGCAGCAAGGGATAAATGAAAAGTCACCTACAAAGGAGAGTCAATAAGACTAAGCTCAGACTACTCAGCAGAAACCACATAGGCAAGAAGGCAATGGGATGACATATAAAGCTTTGAAGGAAAAAAAATTGCCAACCAAGAATTGTGTATCCAGCAAAACTCTCTCTCAAGTATGATGGTGAAATTAGGGTATTTCCAGATAAACAGAAGAAGTTTAGGGAATTTGCAAAAACAAAACAAAATTTACAAGAAATACTAAAGGGAGTCCTCCAGTTAGAAAACCAATAACATCAGATAACAACCGAAGACTAGAACATAGGACAGAGCAATCAGACATCAACCCAGATAGGGAAGTCACAAGAACAAACCAAGGCTAAAACACTGAAAATATGGAAACAGAGATATCAATACGTAAAAGATAATAACATTAAAACAAAAAAGAGGAACAAAAATATGTAGCCATAGATCTTTCATATGGAGAGGAAGTCAAGGCAATATAAAGAAATGAAAGGGTAGTTTGAACTTAGAAAAATAGGGGTAAATATTAAGGTAACCACGAGGAAACTAACAATCCTACACATCAAAACAAAAAAAACATAAAGACTCAGGAAATACAAAATCAAAAAGAATGAAAAAGATGGAAAGAGAATACATAAAGAAAAACGACTCAGCACAGAAAATTAAGTGGAACAAAGAAACTGTCAATAACACACACACGAAAAAGACATCAAATTGACAGCACCAAACTCATACCTATCAAGAATTACACTGAATGTAAATGGACTAAATGTACCAATAAAGAGACAGACAGTCGCAGAATGGATTAAAAAAACCATGATCTGTCTATATGCTGCCTACAAGAGACACAACTTAGACTTAAAGACAGAAACAAACTAAAATTCAAAGGAAAGAAAAAATATATCAAGCAAACAACACTCAAAAAAGAGCAGGTGTGGCCATATTAATCTCTCACAAGATAGATTTTAAAGACAAATCCACCACAAAGGATAAGGAAGGACACATAACCATAATAAATATTTATGCAACCAATAACAGGGGTCCAAGATACATAAAACAAACTCTAACAACATTGAAAAGAGAGATAGATAGCTCCACAATAATAGTAGTAGATTTCAACACATCACTTTTCGTGAAGGACAGAACATCCAGAAAGAAGCTCCATAAAGACCCGGAGGATTTAAATCCCACCATCAACCAACTTGATCTCATAGACATATACAGAACACTCCACCCAACAGAAGCCAAGTATACTTTCTTTTCCAACGCATATGGAACATTCTCCAGAATAGACCACATGTTAGGACATAAAGCAAACTTTAACAGAATCCAAAGCATCGAAACATTTCAAAGCATTTTTCTGACCATAAAGCCAAAAAAGTAGAAATAAATAACAGAAAAAGCAAGGAAAAAAAATAAAAAAAACATGGAAACTGAACAACACCTTGCTCAAAAACTACTGGGTTATAGAAGAAATTAAGGATGGAATAAAGAAATTCATAGAATAAAATGAGAATGAAAACACATCCTACCAGCACCTCTGGGACACAGCAAAAGCAGTGCTCATATGTCAATTTATAGCAATAAATGCACATATCCAAAAAGAAGAAAGGGCCAAAATCAAAACATTAATCCTACAACTTGAACAAATAGAAAGAGAGCAGCAAAAGAAGCCTTTGGGAGCCAGAAGAAAGCAAATAATAAAAATTATTGCAGAATTAAATGAAACAGAGAATAGAAAAACAATTGAAAAAGTTAACAAGACCAAAAGCTGGTTCTTTGAAAAGATCAATAATATCAATAAGCCATTGGCCAAACTGACAAAAGAAAAACAGGAGAGGAAGCAAATAACCTGAGTAAGAAATGAGATGGGCAATATCACAGCAGACCCGAGTAAAATTAAAAGGATCATAACAGAATGCTATGAAAAACTGTACTCTAACAAATTTGAAAAGCTAGAGGATATGGAAAAATTTCTAGAAACACACTACCTACCTAAACTAACACA
>NW_004443977.1:1989531-2000604 GCF_000243295.1 Trichechus manatus latirostris | reverse complement strand
AGAAGGGAAATTCCTCAACATAATAAAGGGCACTTATGCAAAGCCAACAGCCAACATCATCCTAAATGAAGAGGGTGTGAAAGCGTTCCTCTTGAGAATGGGAACCAGACAAGGATGCCCTTTATCACCACTCTTACTCAGCATTGTGCTAGAGGTCCTAGCCAGAGCAATTAGGCTAGAAAAAGAAATAAAGGGCATACAGATGGGTAGGGAAGAAGTCAAAGTGTCTCTATTTGCAGATGATGTGATCTTATACATAGAAAACCCCGAAGAATCCACAAGAAAACTACTGGAACTAATAGAATATTTCAGCAAAGTATCAGGATACAAGATAAACATACAAAAATCAGTTGGATTCCTCTACAACAAAAAACAGAACTTCGAAGAGGAAATCACCAAATCAATACCATTTACAATAGTCCCCAAGAAGATAAAATACTTAGAAATAAATCTAACCAGAGGCATAAAATACCCATACGAAGAAAACTACAAGACACTACTGCAAGAAACCAAGAGACCTACATAAGGGGAAAAACATACCTTGCTCATGGATAGGAAGACTCAACATTGTGAAAATGTCAATTCTACCCAAAGAGATCTATAGATAAAATACAATCCCAATCCAAATTCTAACAACATTTTTTAATGAGTTGGAGAAACAAATCACCAACTTCATATGGAAAGGGAAGAGGCCCCAGATAAATAAAGCATTACTGAAGAAGAAGAACGAAGTGGGAGGCCTCACACTATCTGATTTTAGCTCCTATTATACTGCCATGGTGGTCAAAACAGCCTGGTACTGGTACAACAACAGATAGATAGGCCAATGAAACAGAATTGAGAATCCAGACATAAATTCATCCACTTATGAGCAGCTGATATTTGAAAAAGTCTCAAAGTCCATTAAATGGAGAAAAGATAGTCTCTTTAACAAATGGTGCTGGCATAACTGGATATCCATCTGCAAAAAAAATGAAACAAGATCCATACCTGACACCATGCACAAAAACTAACTCAAAATGGATCAAAGACATAAATATAAAATCAAAAATGATAAAGATCATGAAAGAAAAAATAGGGACCTCACTAGGAGCCCTAATACATGGCATAAACAGAATACAAACCATAAGTAACAATGCACAAACACAGAAAACAAACTAGATAACTGGGAGCTCCTAAAAATCAGACACTTATGCTCATCAAAAGACTTCACCAAAAGTGTCAAAAGACAACCTACAAACTGGGAAAAAATTTTTGGCCATGACAAATCCAGTCAGGGTCTAATCTCTAAAATCTAGAAGATACTGCAAAAATTCAACAACGAAAAGACATAACTCAATTAAAAAATGGGCCAAAGATATGAAAAGGCACTTTGCCAAAGAAGACATTCAGGTGGCTAACAGACACATGAGAAAATGCTCGTGAATGTTAGCCATTAGAGAAATGCAAATCAAAACTACAAAGAGATAACATCTCACCACAAGGCTAGCATTAAGGCAAAAAACACAAAATAATAAATGTTGGAGAGGTCGGGGGAAGACTGGAACACTTATACACTGTTGGTGAGAATGTGAAATGGTACAGCCACTTTGGAAATCGATTTGGCACTTCCTGAAATAGCTAGAAATAGAAGTACCATATGATCCAGCAACCCCATTCCTTGGAATATATCCTAGACAAATAAGAGCTGTCACAGGAATCGATATATGCACACCCATGTTCACTGCAGCACTGTTCACGACAGCAAAAAGATGGAAACAACCTAGGTGCCCATCAGTGGATAAATGGATAAACAAATTATGGTATATTCACACAGTGGAATACTATGCAATGATAAAGAACAACGATGAATTCATGAAACACTTTATAACATGGAGGAATCTGGAAGGCATTATGCTGAATGAAATTAGTCAGTTGCAAAAGGACAAATATTGTATTAGACCACTATTATAAGAACTCAAGAAAAGGTTTAAACACAGAAGAAAACATTTTTTGATGGTTATGAGGGAGGGAGAGGGTATTCACTAACTAGACAGTAGACAAGAATTATCTTAGGTGAAGGGAGGGGCAACACACACTACAGGGGAAGTCAGCACAACTGGATTAAACCAAAGCTAAGAAGTTTCCTGAACATGACCAAATACTTCAAGGGAAAGAGTAGCAGGGGCAGGGGTCTGGGGACCATGGTTTCAGGGGACATCTAGGTCAATTGGCATAACAAAGTTTAATAAGAAAATGTTCTGCATCCCACTTTGGTGAGTAGCATCTGGGGTCTTAAAAACTAGGGGGTGGCCATCTAAGATGCATCAACTGGTCCCAACCCACTTGGAGCAAAGGAGAATGAAGAACACCTGAGACACAAGCAAAATATTAGCCCAAGAGACAGAGAGAGCCACATAAACCAGAGAGACTCCATCAGCCTGAGACCAGAAGAACTAGATGGTGCCCGCTACCACCAATGTTGGCTGTGACAGGGAACACAACAGAGAGTGTCTGACAGAGCAGGAGAAAATTGGGGTGCAGAACTCAAACTCTACTAAAAAGTCCAGACTTAATGGTCCAACTGAGACTGGAGGGACCCTGGAAGACACAGCCCTCGGACTCTCTGTTAGCCCAAAACTAAAACCGTTCCCAAGGCCAACTCTTCAGACAAAGATTAGACTGGACTATGGGACATAAAATGATACTTATTGTGCTTCTTAGCTCAAGTAGATTCATGAGAGTAAATGGGCAACTCCTGTCTGGAGGCTATATGAGAAGGCAGAAAGGGACAGGAGCTGGTTGAATAGACATGGGAAATCCAGGGTGGCAAGGAGGAGTGTGATGTCATAGAACAGGGAGAGCAAATAGAATCACATAAAAATGTGTGTATAAATTTTTGTATGAGAAACTAACTTCAATTGTAAACTTTCACTTAAAGCACAATAAAAAAAATTTTGATCTGGCTAGACTCAAAGATGAGAGAACCTGAGAAAATGGGTCAATTTTTTTGCTTGTTATTATACATTCAAAACTTCACTGTTTTGAGTTCAATTAACAGTATCAATGATAGGAGGTATACACACCCCACATACTATGTAGCATTATTTTATCCTGGTTGAGAATAAAATTTTTATTTTATTTAGTAATGAAAAATTAGTTTGTCTCTCTCTTAAAAGACAAAATGGAGTTTAGTAGTATCAATAAATAGCTCCTTAGGGTATCATTCCCACCTTCTTTATGTAAAAAAAAAGATCCTCTTTCTCGTTCACATAAATAGACTATGGGATGTAGAATAATCAAAATCTTAGATTCACTCTTTATGGGTGATTACAGATTCTCCATTGGAGGCAAGTAGATAATGTCTTCTTTATCCAAATGTGCATTCATTCCATTTCAAATGTGTTCCAGTACAAAGGAGACTGGGAAAATTCCCTTAATGTCTATAATGGGATCGTTCCCATCAACCTGCGAACATGGTGCAAAATCTCCCATCTGAATAAAAATTCACCCTTGATTGCCATTCTCGTCTACTTCCCTATTCCATTGATCTGCTCCACAAAATGCAAAAGACTTCAAAAAGTTTACTGTGATTGACTCTGACTTCTTTTTACTCATTCTCATATTGAGTCACTTCATTCAGGATCCCATTTCAATGACCCCCCTAAAGGTTGCAGGTCAAGGTTGTTAATAACCTACATCTTGCCCAACCTAATGTTCATTTATTAATTCCCATTTGACAAAAATAATCACTCTTCCCATTTAATAACACTTTTCCTTGACTTCTAGAACATCATGTAGTCCTGGTTTTTCCAACTGCACTGGCAACTCTTTCTTAGTCTCTTTTGCCAACTTTTTATCTTCTTCCTAATCTCCAGTGTTGGAATATGCCAGGGCTCTGTTTTTGGTTCTTTTCTTTTTCCCATGTGCACTCTTTCTTTATATGGTCTTATCTGGTCTAATGGCATTAAATCCTATTGAGAGCTCCAATCTGACCGCTCCCTTGGGCTCCATATTTATATAACTGTCTACATTTTTCTTTTTATGATACTACTACTACTACTACTAATAATAATTGCTTACAATGTACTCAAGAGTATTCTAAAATATTTTTATGGACTAACTAATCTAATCCTCACAACAAATTTAGGAAGTAAATGCTATTACCATTATTCTATTTAATAGATTATGTAAATGAGACAAAAAATTTTAAGTTGCTTGTCCATCTTACAAGCAGTGGAGTAGCGAAACCGCAGAGCGCTAATCTTAAGCACTATTGATAGGACCCTCAATCTTAACATGTTCAAAATGTAACTGTTGATTTTTTTCCCTCAAACCTTCTCTCTCTAGTCCTTTAAAAAAGGTTCTAGTTGATCATATTAAAAACCTAGCGATCAGCCTCACTGTCAACATTCAATCCACCAGTTAAGATTTGTCCACTCTCCTTGTAAAAATTTTCCAACTTGATCACTTTAAACCACATCTACTGCTTCCACCCTATTTTAAGCAACCAACATCTCTTTCTCTGTTCCTTTTTTCCCCCTAAATCTCATTTTTCACCCAACATCCAGAATACTCTTTTAAATGATTATAAAATGACATGGATCAGATATTGCCACCCCCTACCTGTCCTTGCTCAAAGCTTTCAATAGCCCATTAGAAAATTTTATCACCTACAAGGCACTACTTAATCTAGCTGCTGCTTACCTTTCTAATTCCCTTTTGTTCCTGCTATACTGACCTTCTTGATGTTGCTCAAACATGCAATGCATGGTCATAAATCATCATCTCTCGACTTGCAGATTCCTTTAACTGAAACCTGCCAGTCAGAAACTGATATGGTTCATGCGTGGTGAGAAAGGGACTGTAGACTTATGACTGCATGAGTGTAGACTGAGGGACTGAGCATCATTTACAGTTAACAATCAAGACTAGAGACAGAAGAGGTACAAGAAAAAAGATAGAAGAATTTCCCAAAAGACACGAGACAGAAGAGCAGAGGAGTGTCTGTATTACAGTATATATACATTCCATGACATCACCCCATTCCCCAATACACACATATAAAAGTTTGTAACTAAAATTTTTATACTGTAGAGGTGTTTTTCTTTTTGCTCTTTTTTCAGAGAAAAAGACAGCAGAAAGGAATGACTGCATAATGAGATATTTTGATTGCAACAAGTTCTGTTTAATCCACTTGATAATTTAGAGTCTTTGATATTTAGCCTATAAATTTATTAAGCAGGATCATTCTTGAAGAAGTAAAGAAAGAATCCAGGATTAGAAATCCCTAAATTTCTTTAGCACTTCTCTATCATCTTATTCACTTTATATATATATATATATGTTCACTTTATATATATATTCATACATATTCATAAATATATATTAATAATACATACACATACATATATATTCTCTGGCATCTTATTATTTTATAAATATAAAAGAAACAGCATATGGTAGACCTGGTAAAATTTGACATTAGATGACAGTAAAGAGTGGTTGGGAATGAGGAGAAAAAAAAGAGGTTAGTTGTGAGAAAAGCTTTTTTTACTTGCAAATAGACATTTAGACATCGCAAGTGCTGTTCTCTTGGGTACACTTGGATGCTTCCAGAGTTCCCCAGAGGGATACAACATGCAGTTAACGAAACACTGATATGATTACCATGTAGTCTTTAAGGTCAATAGCAGCAGGAGAGGCAGCAGCAACAGCCACAGAAAACATTTATTGACTGTTATTATGTGCTCGATATTGTGTTAGACTCTGAGGGGATACAAATAAATATAAGATATGGTCAATGATATTCCAATGTAGCCATGGATTGCACTGTTTATTAGGACATTTATAGCAATGGGAATCCATCATTTGTGGTGCTATCACAAGTATATAGAGATTAGGTGATGCCATAGAAAAAGAATATAAAGGTTTTCCACCTGGAAAGAGAGTGAGAGGGAAATGTTTTTTTTCCTCATTTGGAAAAACATAATATGACTAGTTGCAATAATAATAATGTTCAGCTCCTACTATGTGCATGTGTTGTAATGTACTTCAATTTATCCAGTGCAACAGTTGACTGAGATGCATGGATGAGCTTAGCCAAGACCAGAGAATCTGTTTAGTGAGCCCAGCCAAAATTGCCAACTTGCAGAACTACAAAATTTGGAAAGGTCTGTAGTGAAATAAAAGCTAACTGATATACAAACTAGAGCTCAAAAGACATTTAAGAGCCCTCCATATGCAGGTGAGAAAGTCAAGAGTGCCACTGAAATACCGGAGAGAAAAAAAGAGAGTGAACAGTATGGAGAAGAACGAAGTCAAATTTCCTGGGCTCTTAAACGCTTGCAAGCAGCCAGCCAAGGTACAACTATTGGTCTCTATTCACCTGGAGCAACAGAGGAAGAAGGAGAGTTGGGAACAGGAAGAGGAAATGGAATGTGTGGCTAATTGCCTCCGTGAATAGCTGCCCCCTTAGCCATGAGAACAGAACTAGATGGTGCCAAGCTACCGTTATTGAACATTTTGATCAAAGATTCTGTGCAAGAATCCTGATAAAAAAGAGGAGAAAGGCCGAAAAGAATTTCAAATTCTCATGGAATTGAGCTTTCTGGAGTCTGGATAGATACCTGAAACTTTTCCCCCAAGATAATCTTTAAAAATTAAACCAAAAATATTCCCAAAATTTTCTTAAAGTCAAACAATAGTTTAGCTTAACTAGTAAAGTATGTCTACCCTGAGCATCATGATCTTTTAAGATCTATCTATATGGAATCAAATTGACACCAGAGACTCAAAAGATTAGATAGGAAACTTATGGGGCAGTGAGATTAGGTCAATGGGGGAGGCACAACTCGGAAAAGGAGGATAAGAATGTTGCACTACTCGAAAAATGTAATCAATGTTACTGAATTGTACATGTAGAAGTTGGAGAATTGTATGTTCTGCTGTGTATATTTCCAACAACAACAAAAATAAAATAAATTTTTTAAAAACCATATAAGAAATTAATTAATTAACCTTTGGTTCCTCTGAATGAATGAAGACACAAAGCAGTGAAAAGTAGGAAAAAGTGGGCAAAATAGGCAAAGTAGTGAGCAGCACCATTCAGATACATTCTAATTTTATTCAGTATGTTCTATGCAATGATTTAAGTCTATTCTTCTTCTGGTAAGCCTACCATAACATTTGGCTAAAGAACCATCTCTGTCAGTCCATTTGCTATGGGTTCCTAGAGTTTCAAGCATGCCTGATCAGTTGAGTATTACATTTTCCTAGACATTGTGATTGATTCAGGAATGGTCAGATATATTCAAATTTCATCTAATCTTTAAAATTGACCTACAAGTTAACTATTATTATATTAATTTTAGAGATGAGGAAAATGTTATATAGACAGTTAAGGCCCAGTTTTCTATTTATAAACCAAATCTAATAACTGATTTTACTGTATGCTAGCTAATAAAGTGATAGATACAAACTATTGTCAGAATTCAGGAAATCGTATTAAATAAAAGTCACATTTAGCTTTCGATGATGAAAATAAAGAAACATATCGTGAAATTAAAGTACTATAGCAACGTTAGTTCGTCATACTGTGGGGCTTGCATGTTGTTGTGATGCTGGAAGCTATGCCATCAGTATTCAAATACCAGCAGGATCACCCATAAGACAGAAGGCAGACTAGGAAGAAGGACCCGGTGGTCTACTTCTGAAAAGAATTAGCCAGTGAAAATCTTATGAATAGCGGAGGAATATTGTCTGATATAGTGCCAGAAGATGAGCCCGTCAGGTTGGAAGGCACTCAAAATACAACTGGAGAAGAGCTACCTCTTCAAAGTAGAGTTGACCTTAATGTTGTGGTTGGAGTCAAGCTTTCAGGACCTTCATTTGCTGATGTGCACGACTCAAAATGAGAAGAAACAGCTGCAAACATCCGTTAATATTCGGAACGTGGAATGTACAAAGTATGAATCTTGGAAAATTGGAAATCATCAAAAATGAGATACAGCGCATAAACCTCGACATCTTAGGCATTAGTGAGCTGAAATGGACTGGAATTGGCCATTTTGAATTGGAAAATCATATGGTCTACTCTGCAGGCAATGACAACTTGAAGAGGGATGACATTGCATTCATCATCACAAAGGTCATTTCGAGATCTATCCTAAAGTACAATATGCCCACAAGGAAGACCAATTAATATGACTATTATTCAAATTTGCACACTAACCACTAAGGCCAAAGAGGAAGAAATTGAAGATTTTTACCAAATTCTGAAGTCTGAAATTTATCGAACATGCAATCAGTATGCGTTGATAATTACTAGTGATTGCAATGTGAAAGTTGGAAACAAAGAAGGATTGGTAGTTGGAAAACATGGCCTTGGTGATAGAAACGATGCTGGAGATCACATGATAGAATTTTGCAAGACCAACGACTTCTTCATTGCTGATAAACCTTTTTTCACCAACATAAACAGCGACTATACATGTGGACATCGCCAGATGGGATACACAGGAATCAAATTGACTACATCTGAGGAAAGAGATGATGGAAAAGCTCAATATCATCATTCAGGACAAGGCCAGGGGCTGACTGCAGATCAGACCATCAATTGCTCATATGCAAGTTCAAGTTGAAACTGAAGAAAACTAGAAGAAGCACATGGAGCCAAAGTACAACCTTGAGTATATCCCACCTGAATTTAGAGAACATCTCAAGAATAGATTCGATGAATTGAACACTAATTACCAAAGACCAGACGAGTTGTGGAATAATATCAAGGACATCATACATGAAGAAAGCAAGGAGTCATTAAAAAGACAGGAAAGAAAGAAAAGACCAAAATGGATGTCAGAGGAGACTCTGAAACTTTCTCTTGAATGTTGAGTAGCTAAAGCAACAGCAAGAAATGATGAAGTAAAAGAGCTGAACAGAAGATTTCAAAGGGTGGCTCGAGAAGACAAAGTATAATAATGACATGTTTAAAGACCTGGAGATAGAAAACCAAAAGAGAAGAACATGCTTGACATTTCTCAAACTGAAAGAACTGAAGAAAAAATTCAAGCCTTAAGTTGCAGTATTGAAGGATTCTATGGGGAAAATATTAAATGACACAGGAAGCATTCAAAGAAGATGGAAGGAATACACAGAATCACTATACCAAAAAGAATTAGTTGACGTTCAATCATTTCAGGAAGCAGTGTATAATCAGGAACCAGTGGTACTGAAGGAAGAAATCCAAGCTGCACTGAAGGCATTGGCAAAAAACTAGGCTCCAGGAATTGACAGAATACCAATTGAGATGTTCCAGCAAATGGATGCAGCTCTGGAGGTGCTCAGTCATCTATGCCAAGAAATCTGGAAGACAGCTACCTGGCCAACTGACTGGAAGAGATCCATATTTATGCCTATACCCAAGAGAGGTGATCCAGTGGAATATGGAAATTATCAAACAATATCATTACGACCACACACAAGTAAAATTTTGCTGAAGATCATTCAAAAACGGCTGCAGCACTATATCGACAGGGAATTGCCAGAAATTCAAGCCGGATTCAGAAGAGGACATGGAATGAGGGAAATCATTGCTGATATCAGATGGATCCTGGCTGAGAGCACAAAATACCAGAAAAATGTTTGCCTATGTTTTATGCAAAGGTATTCGACTGTGTAGATCACAACAGATTATGGATAACATTTTGAAAAGGGATCAAATGAAGTAAAAGTAATACAAGTTTGCCTCATTTTATTGTGTTTCCCTTTATTGCAGGTCACAGATACTACGTTTTTACAAATTGAAGGTTTGTGACAGCCCTGTGTCCAGCAAGTCTATCGGAGCCATTTTTCCAACAGCATGTGCTCATTTCATGTCTCTGTGTCACATTTTGGTAATTCTTGCAATATGTCAAACTTTTTCTTTATATCTTTTACGGTGATCTACAGTCAGTGATCTTTGATGTTACTATTGTAATTGTTTTGGGGCGCCACAAGCCACACCCATGTAAGACAGCGAACTTAATTGACGAATGTTTTGTGTGTTCTGACTGCTCCACTGACCGGCCATAGCCCCATCTCTCTTCCTCTCCTCAGGCCTCCCTATTCTCTGAGACATGACAATATTGAAATTAGGCCAATTAATAACCTTACAATGACCTCTAAGTGTTCAAGTGAAAGGAAGAGTCGCACATCTCTCACTTTAAATCAAAAACTAGAAATGATTAAGCTTAGGGAGGAAGGCATATTGAAAGCTGAGATAGGCCAAAAGCTAGGCCTCTTGTGCCAAACAGTTAACCAAGTAGTGATTGCAAAGGAAAAGTTCTTGAAGGAAATTAAAAGTGCTATTCCAGTGAACACACAAATGGTAAGAAAGCGAAATAGCCTTATTGCTGATATGGAGAAAGTTTTAGTGGACTGGATGGAAGATCACACTAGTTACAACGTTCCCTTAAGCTGAAGCCTCATCTAGAACAAGGCCCTAACTCTCTTGAATTCTATGAAAGCTGAGAGAGGTGAGGAAGCTACAGAAGAAAAGTTTGAAGCTAGCAGAGGTTCGTTCATGAGGTTTAAGGAAAGAAGCCCTAGCCACAACATAAAAGTGAAAGGTGAAGCAGCAAGTGCTGATGTAGAAGCTGCAGCAAGTTATCCAGAAGATCCAACTAAGACAATTAATGAAGGTGGCTACACTAAACAACATACTTTCTATGTAGACGAAATAACCTTGTATTGGAAGAAGATGCCATCTATGACTTTCATGGCTACAGAGAAGTCAATGCCTGGCTTCAAAGCTTCAAAGGGCAGACTGACTCTCTTGTTAGGGGCTAAGGCAGCTGGTGACTTTAAGTTGAAGCCAATACTCATTTCTGAGAATTCTAGGGCACTTAAGAATTATGTTAAATGTACTCTGCCTGTTCTCTATAAATGGACAACAAAGCCTGGAATGACAGTACATCTGTTTACAACATGGTTTCTGAATAATTTAATCCCACTGTTGAGACCTACTGCTCAGGAAAAAAGATTTCTTTCAAAATATTACTGCTCATTGACAATGTACCTGGTGACTGAAGAGCTCTGGTGGAGATGTACAAGGAG
>NW_004443977.1:1986195-1987717 GCF_000243295.1 Trichechus manatus latirostris | reverse complement strand
AATAAATGTGGAATAATATATATATAAGCATAAAGTGAGACATGACTATTTGTTGCATATAAGGGAGATTCAAAACTAAGAATTATAAGATCCGTGAAGGAAATGTTGGTATTAGTTCCCTGGGAAAACCTCCAAACAGAATAAACAACACTCTCTTCTATAGGCTGACGTTGGACAGATAATCTTTTGAGGGTCCTGTCATCTCTAATAGAAGATTTTGACACATTTTCCCTAAAATTAGTGCTGCTTAGGGAAGAAGAAAACGTATCTTAGAATGTAATGGACGAAAATAATATGATTGCATAATGATAATAATAATGACAATGGTAGTGGTAGTAGCTAACATTTATTGAGTACTTTTCATGTGCTGGGCACTGTTCTAAATGTGTTTCATGTAAAAAGATCCTATGAGGTGGGTAGTATTATTATAATGATTGTACATATGAGATTGAGACATAGGGAAGTTAAGCAACTTTGCCCAGGTGATATTGCTAATAAGTGTCAGAGGCCAGAATTCAAAGCCCATGCTCTTAAGCACTAACAAGGCTGCCTTTTTCATGGAAGAATAATAAATTGCCTCATTAAACAAGACTAGGATAGGTATTCGTCATAGTCTTAAAGTAGTTTGAGTTTATAATATTAAAATAAACATGCTTGGAACTTATTATGTATTCAAATTTTTTGGTAATTTTTATTTCAATACAATTATGACTCACTATTAGAAAGTGAAAAACAAAGTAAAAAAAAAAAGCAGGCCAATTTGCAGTACTGGGTACTACTTTCCAATTTTTGTAAAGTGAGCAAGCAGACAGGAATGTTGCATCCCCATGAAGTTCACACACTTGGGTTTTGAAAGCTTTCCTGCCTTTTGAGAAGAGAATGCAAACTAAGGAAAACAAAGCAAAGTCCAGTGGGCAAAGTATGTTTCCCTTATTGAGGCTGCATACAGAAGCAGATTTTCACCCCAAAAGTGAGACCCTTTGGAAAATCTTCCAAAAAGCCACTGAATTTCTGCCAGTAAAGATCCCCTGACACTCTGGAACAAACAAAAGCATCTGCCTCTGCTCTGTGTGAGCTGTCACCTTTACTCTGCCTGTTCATAGACTTTCTGGAAGAGAAGGTAATTCTTCCATCTGCTCACAGTAGCAGAGAAAGCAGAAAGCACCGAAGCACTTCCGCTGAAAATCTGAGACTGAAACCCACAAGACTTAATAACCTGAAGGGAAACAGATAAACAAACAGCATTTGATTCTTCTAATAATGAATAGTCCCCACTGTAACACCTAGATACAGAATACTGGAGTAATCACACACGATTACTTATAATTTGCTCACTTAAACTTGAATAATTTTGAACCATTTTTTTTGGGTTAGTAGTAACAAGGAGACATTTGAAAGGTGAGGACTGCCAGGTAAACAGGAGGTTTCTTGGCTTCATTTGGGCCACTGAAGCTTTGGGATTTCTCTTCTAAAACAAAATGTATTGAAAATAGGTAAATACATAAATAGACAGGCAAGAGAC
>NW_004443977.1:1975443-1982495 GCF_000243295.1 Trichechus manatus latirostris | reverse complement strand
TGGGGTAGTTCTACTCTGTCCTATTGGGTCGCTATGAGTCAGAATTGACTCAACAGCAATGGATTTTTTTAATACTGAATCATCCTTATATTCCTGGTATCAGTACCACTTAGCCATGGCTTATTATTTTCTTACTGGGGGTTTGAAGTCTGTTTGCTAATATTTTATTTAGATTTTTTGCATCAATATTCATAACTGATATTGGTTTGTAACTTTCTTTTTTAAGTTTTATCTTTAACAAAGTTAGGAATCAGTGTTATACTTGTTCACAAAAAGAATTTGGAAGTTTTCCTTCAATTTTTATCCTCTGAAATAAATTATATAGTTCCGCGATTACCTGCCAAGTCCTAGTCCTGAGTTAAGGAATTTAGCATTTAAATTCTACTTTCTCTCTATAGGGATGCTTTTGTCTGTTCATTGTCTAATTCCGCCACTCCCCTCTCTTCTTTTGTATAGAGTACCTATTTCATCTCCCTGCTTCCTGAATCCACAGTCTCATCATAATAACATAGCTTCAGTGGTAGCTGTGCTGGAACTTGGAGATTATTCCTCTAATTATGAGTGATTTGAGGTTCCTGGTATTTTATGTCACCTAGAAATGATGAAGGGATAGGTTAAGTGAGGCTTTATTTGTGATCCTGTTGATCCATGATATTTTTTGTCAGATGTGGAGGAATTCAAATTCAGATAGCCACTGTTATCCTCCATATATTTTGTTTAAACCTTTTAAATAACTTCAGATATAAGTTCAAAGTGAGAGAGTTTTTAATAATCATAAAATCTGCATAAAATTTAGCATGTAATCCCTATAGCCTGTTTAATTTACTTTTAAATGTTCCCTATCTGAGATAAATGTGATAAACAGGTGGGGAATGTGAGGTGAGTCTTGCAAGTTTACCAACGGGAATAATAGTTTTCTGCATTCTGTTTTCCAGTCAAGCAAATCCTAATGTATCATATTTTAAGACTTCAATTTGACTTGTGACATTTGTAAATTCTAAAATGAGTTACCTATGCCAATAGTCTTCCATCACTGTATTTAAACACTTTGAGAAAAACTGTTATGTTCAATTCAATTTTTAAATGAAGAGCCTGAATATTCTGATACCTATATATTTAAGAACTGATTAGACATTCTGTAAGTCAATTGAAATACGAATAATTATTGTTCGAGTGTGGGATTTGGCCTTCAGTAATAAAATTATAATATTTAAGATATTGTCTTTCTTTTGGAGGAAAGACAGCTTTTATACACATATGTTTATTAATATTCATCTGAATTTCTAATATTATTTTACATATTGTTATGGATTGAATTGTGCCCCCCAAAAATGTGTATCAGCTTGGCTAGGGCATGATTCCCAGTACTGTGTGGTTGTCCACCATTTTGTGATCTGATCTAATTTTCCTCTGTGTTGTAAATCCTAACCTCTATGATGTTAATAAGGCAGGATTAGAGGCAGTTATGCTAATGAGGCAGGACTCAATCTATAGGATTAGGTTGTATTTTGAGCCGATCTCTTTTGAGATATAAAACAGAGAATGGAGCAGAGAGGAGAGGGACCTCATACCACCAAGAAAGAAACACCAGGAGCAGAGTGTATCCTTTGGACCCAGAGTCCCTGTGCTGAGAAGCTCCCAGACCGGGGAAGATTGATGACAAGGACCTTCCCCCAGAGTTGACAGAGACAGAAAGCCTTCCCCTGGAGCTGGTACCCTGAATTTGGAATTCTAGCCTCCTAAACTGTGAGAGAATAAACTTCTGTTTCTTAAAGCCAACCACTTGTGGTATTTCTGTTATAGCAGCACTAGGTAACTAAGACACATATGATATTGCTTATCTAACCATAATGGATTAAAAATGACAACAAATTATTTAAGTCTCATCTATAAAGACATGGAATCTGTTTCTCTACCCCTTGAATCTGAGTTGGCTTGCATTAACCAATACAATAAGACAAAAGTGAAGTTAATTGACTTCGCAGCAAGACCTCAAAAGGCCTTGTAGGCCCTACTTGTTCCCTCTACCAGTTGCGGTAGAGCTGATTCAAACTGATGGCAACCTGCTGCTATCCCAATGTGAAGTGAGAGGCTTAGTGAGTCTGTATGTTCCTAGCCTTTCCTGCCGATGCCCCAGATATAGGAACAAGGTCATCAAGGTCCTACCAGTCCTCAGCTGACCTGTTTCCTGACTGTGACTGTACAGGTGACCCAAGAGAGTCCTGCCTAAAAACCACCCAGATGAGCCCAGCACAAACTGCAAAATCATGTGCAAATACATGATTGTTCTGAACCATTAAGTTTTGGGGTAATTTGTTATACAGCAATAGAAAACTGATCATTGGCTTTGACCAAAAAAAAAAATATAATAATAATAAAACTTTTTTTTGTTTTAAATTTAGAAGTGTTTTAATGTTTTAGTAATTCTCTAAAAAATATTTGAAAAAGGCCAATGAGAAATTTTTGTGAGTACCAGAAAAAGAATGTTGGAATTGATGATGGCTTTTGCATTATTATGGCATTTTGAAAATTTCTATAGATACAATGTGTAAAGTAAATTAAAAATGAGTTGAAAATCAGATTAGCCTACTAAGCCTTCTTTTTCAGATTAAAAATTAAATTTTATAAATGCATATGAATCATTTTGATATAGATAATCCCACTGAACCTTATAATAGATAAGATATGGGTAATTTAATTTGGATATTACATTTTGGTATGCTTCTGTGAATTAGAAATAGGTTTGATACACAAGACTAGGAATTGAATTGGTATAAAGAAGCAAAGATCTATGTCATTCCAAATGAAAATGGTCAACATCAAAAATAGGAAGGCTACCATAATTCTATAAGAAATATTTAAATAGATTCACACTGTTGATGCAAAAACAGACTATTGCCAGCCCAGTTATCAAGGTATGGGCTTTAATTTCCTCAATTTTACAAAATGGCAAATTGATGGCACAGTCAAGCATTAAATGTTATAGCACCAGGTAACAGTAGACAACATTATCCATATGCATTTTATCTATTAAAATAAAAGAATGAAGGAAAGAAAGGGAGAGAGAGAAGAAACTAATTTTTATTTTCTACAGGGTATCTATGAGTCAGAAACGACTCTACAGCAATGGGTTTTGGTTTTTTTTTTTTTCTTTTTTTTTTTGCAATGTGATGTTAAGAGGGACACTACTCAGTTGCTGCTTATCTTTCTTCAGGGAACCTCATTTCATATTACTCAAGATTTAGTCTGTCATTGCTCTGTGATCTCGCCAAAGATGACTAAGAACTTCTACTTGATAAAAAGAACCTCAGACACTCTTCTCTTTTGGAGACAAATGAAGTTCACTGGATTTATAAACATGCTGCAATGCTGAATGGCTGAGGTGTTGGTTTCTGAGGAGGCAGAAATTCAGTGATAAAAAGACTACCTCTGAAGAGCTATAGATTGGTGTACAAGGACACCTTCAGCAGAAGGACAAGGGTGATATCTTTCTTTTCTATTTGAACAAGACAGATAATTGATCATCAGGGTTTTTAGAGATGCCACTATGATGAAAATGCCTATTTGGAAGGGCAGTTTATGCTCAATAGCACTGCTTAAGGGGATGGTGTATTATATCCCCACTGATTTCCATATATATCAATATAACCAAAGTGGTATTTTGATGTTTTCAGCTCCATGATAGCAAAGATTTTGGTGAGCCTTCTTGAAATCATGGCCATTGAGATTCATACCCAATCTGCAAAGCAAATATACTATTTGCAGATTGTGTGATATGCATGTGTGTAGTAGCTCTCTCTTAAATCCACTCTGCTCGGTCTATGTTCCTTCCTTCCCACATAACTCTGAAGAAAGAAGGACATGTACACAACATGACTTTGCCACTTATTCCTCAATAATCTGCTTGACTGACTTCCAAGATGCCTCAGATTCCATCTCAGGGAATATGACACACAACTGCTAAACTTTACACAATTCTATTTGAAGTATCTGTCTTACTTTTCGCTGCTATCTGAAAGATTGGCAGTCTGAACCCACCAGCAGCTCCATGGGAGAAAGTTGTGGCAGTCTGCTTCCTTAAAGATTGATAGCCCTGGAAACCCTATAGGGAAGTTCTACTCTGTCTTACAGGGTTTCTATGAGTCGGAATCAACTCGATGGCAGTGGGTTTTTGGTTTGGTCTTACTTTTCCTAGACATATTTCCTTTGTCACTTTTAGATGATCCAATTTAAGAACATTGTTCTATCCCTGATTGAGGAAAGTAGAATTCGCATGAGTAAATAGTGATTAATACATAAATTGTTCTGTAGAGTGATACCTTGGTTGCTTCTGTCAACTGCCCACTCCCTAAAAACACCGCCATAATAACTTATTGATAAAGCAAGATAAAGTAATTCACTTATTGTTAAGTTTATTGCTTACCAAATTAAGGGAGATCATGTCATTGATAGAATCTTAGCAGTGTCTAGGGCAGGGAAGGGACAAAGAAAAAAATATTCATGAGGTTTTTGGAGTCTGGTTTGAGGCAGGTCTTTTACTGTGATGATCTGTTTGGGACTGGGCAAAACTTATGACATGATAATACAGGGCTGTGGACACCGTGAGGCTAGGGTTCCAAGTGAGTCTTGAAAATAAACAGTCATTTGATGAGTCTGGTTGAGCTAGCTATTGTCCTGAGTCCTTTTATGAGGCTGGCTGAGTATTAATGCTCAGATAAATGGTTTTTCAAAAAGTTCCTGAAACAAACAGTAAAGTTATTTTCAACTTCTTCTGTCTGGGCAAGAGTTTTCTGGAATAGTCAAGATACGTTATTGTAGATAGTGAGCTGAGTGATTGCAGATGATATCGCTTCTTACTTCCAGAGACCAGGAAGTATCTGTTTCTAACCTTGAGAGAGAAAAGTTGAAAATACTAAAAAGCTGGTGTGTGAGTTATTACATAAAAGTTTATTTCCTCTGAAACTGTTGGACAAGCCTAGGAAACGGCTTAAATTTAACCCAGTACCAGAAGAAAAAAAAAAAAAATCACAGCATAAAGTATGAAAGAAAAGAAGCCACTAAGCTATGAAGCCTCTTCAAAGGCCTTTATCATTTGTTCACTGAGCACTCAAGGCTATACAGCATTATTCGTTACTGATGCTACAGACAAGGAAAATATAACGAAATGTTTTCTGAGGAGGCATACTGTTTCAAGGTAAGACTGAGTTTAATAACCAACATTGTTCTTGACCCAAATGTCAAAAGCTTTGTGTGCCTCTTCACTGTTATTGAGCTAGTACCAAGAAACATGGAGAGGTGTAAGAAGAGACGTTGGAAACAAACAAATATACATTTTTGTTTGAATAAAATCTAACTTAAAAAAAATTTTAAGAATCAGAACTCATTATAGGGAAGCCTCACTAAATATGACCAATGATGGCATAGAATTGATTTTAAAACAGCGTCTTTAGATGTTTCCTAAAAAATTTCATTATTAAACAATTACAAATTTTTAAAGTGAGCCCCAGTGGTGCAGTGGTTAAGAGCTACAGGCGTGCTACAGCTGTTGACCCAAAGGTCGGCTGTTTGTGTCTACCAGCCTCTCCTTGGAAACACTATGCAGCAGTTCTACTCTGTCCTGTAGGGTTGCTACAAGTCAGAATTGACTTGAAGGCAAGGGGTTTTTGGTATAGGACAGAGTAGAACTGCTCTATAGGGTTTCCAAGGAGTAGCTGGTGGATTTGAACTGCAGACCTCTTGGTTAGTAGTTGAGCTCTTAACCATTGTGCCACCAGAGCTCCAAAAAAAAAAAAATTAATTATTAAACAATTAGAAATATGTTATAGCAATACAGTCTTAATTGTAATACAGCCATACGAAATAATTAATCCCAACTATAGAATTATAGTATGTTTACATGGTTTCTTTTATAGTACTTTTTATATAGTACTTTTATAGTACTGAGACACTTCAGGGGCATGTTAAAGGAGCAATAGAGTATCCACATTCTGCTAAACTAATGTGTTTTTCTTTTGCTGAATGGGGTGTTCAAACTGAGAAGAAACTTCGCAACGAAAAAGAGAGAATTTTAGTCTGCCTGGGAAGTAGACTGGCTGAGAGGAGGAACTTTGAGAGGGTGAGGATGGATGGCGTAGAGAATAGAAATGTCAAATACGTAGGTTGTTGTAGGTAGCCTCTAAGGAACCCTCGTGTTGCAATGGTTAAGTGCTCAGCTGCTAACTGAAAAAACGGCAGTTCGAACCCACCCAGCTCTCCATGGGAGAAAAATTTGTAAAGATTACAGCCTAGGAAACCCTATAGGGCAGTTATTGATGAACACCTAACAAAGCGGCCTCTAAAATGGCCCCTATGATCTCCACCTCATGGTATTCACACCCTTGTGTAATCCCCTTCCCTTGAGGGTGGTCTAGTTTTAGTGACTCACTTCTAACAGACAGATGACAGCAGAAGTAATGGGATGTCACTTCCAAGATTGGGTTATGAAAAGACTGTGGCTTCCATCTTGGCGAGTCTCTCTCTCTCTCATTCCTTGGTCTTAGGAAAGCCAGCTGCCATGTTGTAAATAGCCCTGTGGTGAGAACTATGTGGCATAGAACTGACATCTTTGGCCAATAGTCAGTAATAACCTGCCAACAACTATGTGGGTGAGCTCAGAAGCAAATTCTTCCCCAACTGAGCCTTGAAATGACTGCAGCCCTAGCCAACATCTTGATTGCAGCCTTGTGAGAGACCCTGAAACAGAGGCACCCAACTGAGTCATTTCCAGGTTCATGACCCACAGAAACTGTGAGAAAATAGATGTTAGTTTTATAAGTTACTAGGGTTTGGGAGAAATTTGTTATGTAGCAATACATAACAAATCCATAGATAACTGATTAAGTTTCTGTTTTATAGTATTTGTTGTGAATTTTTTTTTCCCAAGTTCCCACCCCTACCCCTAAATTTTAGGAGAAAGATACATCTCTCATTAATTAATTGAGGTAGTCAATTGATTTTGGAAATTGCAATGGACAACTGAGCACCTCCTCCAGGTGAGTGTGCCTTTCAAGGGA
>NW_004443977.1:1953796-1955171 GCF_000243295.1 Trichechus manatus latirostris | reverse complement strand
AGAATTGGCAATCATCACTTTCATCACATTCTTTTGGTCAAATCAAGTCACAAGGCCATCTCAAATTCAGGATTAAGGAAATAGAGTCTATCTCTTGATGGGAGGGTCTTCAAAGACATATTTGAGTTTGGATACAGGGAAGAAGAATTAGGGCTATTTTGTAATCAATTTACCACTTCAGTGGTAATAACTAGTCCTGACGGGGTCACAACCTGGCAGCAGAAATAATGCCCTGTCTAAGCTATAGCCCTTCACTGCTCCTGGTGTTGTATTTCACTGCCAGAAGTCCTACCTAAAAACTAATTTTTGTAGTATGTGTGACCACAATTCAATAAAATGATTTTCCTTTTCAGATAATAAAGAGATGAGAGAGAACTGCATAATAGCACTCCAACTCCTCTGTAATATCCAGGGAAAGAAAAAAAGCGTCACACATAGGCTTCAGCGTCAAATTGACAATAGCTATAGATCCCATTCTCTGCCAGTAATTCATGTTGGGGTCTTGGTACCTACAGTGTTCCTTATCAATAGCTAAGGAGAACAAATTTTTTTTTTTCCTCTAGAGTTTCAATTTAAAAGAAAGGGAAAACCTCATTATCCCACATAAATTACAAAGGTAAAGAGTAAGGGAAGAGAAAGGCAAAACGAGAATAGGAGTGAGGACTTCCCCATGGAAATGGAAAGGGAACTTCCAGTGCTGCCCAAGATTGTGGTTTCTCATCTGTATGCAGTTTGGCCTCTAAAATAATTTTCAGGCCCCTTATCACAAGCCTTTCTGAAGCAGGTCAATATTCTTTATTTCAAGGACCTGAAAAAGAAAGTAAGCAGTTTGGTAAAGGCAATTGAACAGTGCCAAAAAAAAAAAAAAAACCAAAACGCATTGCCATCGAGCTGATTCCGACTCATAGAGACCCTACAGGACAGGGTGGAACTGCCCCAAAGGGCTTCCAAGGAGTGACTGGTGGATTTGAACTGCCTACCTTTTGGTTAGCAGCCTAACGCTTAACTACTGTCTGTATTAAAGCGCATGATTCCTAACTACCAGAAGATAGTGAGACCCCTTGCGTTATGCTCATTTTTATAAACAAGTTTAGTAAAACTTTCTTGCCTTCTAAAGCATTAAGGCAGTGTTTTGGGGGCCTGGTTTATTTAAAATAGCAAAAAACTCATAGAACATTGCAGCATGTAGCTCTCTCAGCTTTCGCTTTTTTTCACAGTACAAATTCAGTGGTATTTTCTCTAAGGAATTGTATGTAGTGAAATTCCCACTCCTGAACTTCAGCATTGACTTGGCAATGGAATGCATGCTACACTAACCCAGGCTTAATTTTTTATTTCATTTTTAAACATGATAATATATATTGCTAGGTTGGAG
>NW_004443977.1:1931781-1953082 GCF_000243295.1 Trichechus manatus latirostris | reverse complement strand
TCTCTAAAGTAATAAGGATTAAAAAGCTTCACACAAAGTGGCATGCAGTTGATAAGTATTAATATATGACATTTGTACTTACTGTTTACCTATTAAAAGTGCATAAAGCCTTAATATAAATAGTTAAATTTGCTATCATTCAGAAAGCGTTCACTAGGCTGTTAGCTGTCTCTTCAAATAATGCTATGTATATATGTATATATATGTGACATATTTATGTTTTTTTCCCCTTGCCTCGCTGATTCACATTCCTAGTCATTCTCAATATTTGCATTAAATGTTTAGCGTAAGTAAGATATACTTTGAGAGAAGTAGTCATTTCATGTGTTCCTGCTCCTGTCCTCACCCCTCCCTACCCTCAGAAGAGAACAGGAAGAGAGGCGATGCTTTGGTCCAGCTTCCACCAAACTAATAAATCCCACGATTCATCAAGTCATAGTGATGCACAAAATAAAAGCATATCTTGTAATCAAAGGCATGTTAGATTCAATAAAATACAGTACTAAATCTATCATTTCCCATTCTCTTTCCTCTCCTTCAGTATTCCCTTAGTTATATTAACTGTGAAGCAAGACATATACTTCTTTATGAAAACTGAATTGAGTATTTATTTCTAAGAGATTCCTGAGTAGTATTTCAGCTTTTCCTTTCAGTACAGGAGTACTGTGTTAGTATTTGGAGAACTCACAGGTGAAAAATAAATTATCTTGGGTAGTTCCATAAACACAACTGGTATGATATATGTCAGCCAGAAGTAGGCAGATTTCAGATCAAGAGAAAATATAACTTTCTAGATATCTGGACGCCTTATTATAGTGTGATCTTGTGAAACTGGAGGTCTTCGTCTCTGCAATATTTGAAGCAGAAACTGTCTGTGCTCTGTATGGGATTACAAAGAGCTGATTCCTGTTCAGGTGATAAATGCAGGACTAGAGGGACTTTCCTTTCCAACGTCGAATTCATAGATTCAACGGCATGATCATACGTAAAAAGCCATACACTTCTAACTACAAATCTATGCTTTTCACTTCTTGAAGTAAAACAAAAGAACACATTCAACTTTTCTTTTTTAATAATTGTAATATCATTGTTTTATATGCAGAGATTGTCTTTATTCCTCCTTCAACCCTGACTAGCACTGAAGTGTTAGAAAGTTGACTATTGAAGATGAGTCCTTAAAAATAACTTTAGGTCACTCTTTAGAAACTGCTGACTTCACTAAAATAAAAATCAAAGTAAAAACTATAACTCCTGAAATAGTAGCAACTATTGTTCAGAATACTGCCTTGATATGGTTGGGGAAAAATTTAAAGCATACAGTAGTCTGAAAAGGACCTGGTAATATCAAAATATAGACGAATATAACTCTGGTGGGCAATAAAATTCTTCCAAATCCTGACATGCATTTACAGCCTTATTCACAGTTTTCCTATTTCATTTTATACAGTGTAACACATGAATTGAGCCCTTATAAATCCTACTTTTCTGGATTCTGTCCCGTTTTCTATTATTCTATACTCCCTTGCCCTACCTCGAAGGAGCCCTGGTGGCGGAGTGGATAAATGCTTGGCTGCTAACCAAAAAGTTGGCGGTTTGAACCCACCAGCTCTGCAGGAGAAAAGATGTGGCAGTCTGCTCCCGTGAAGATTCACAGACTTGGAAACCCTATGCGGGGTAGTTATACCCTGTCCTATAGGGTCCTATGAGTCAGAATCAGATCGAAGACAGTGGGTTTGGTTTTTTGTTTTTTTCCCTACCTCCATGCCTTTAGTTCCTTGTTTTCTATATTTACCAATTACACAGCAGGACAAATGCTTACCTTTAGATTTGCTCTCAAAAACTTTGTCTTACTGAAAACGCAGGTGGTGTGGTTACACATTCAGATTTTAACATGACATATTCAAGTATGGAGCTGAACCTGTTCAGTGTGGGGTAAACGCATTAGGCATGATACTGCTGACCACTCCCACAAGGTAGAATTACCTTTCCTAGAAAATGGGTTTTGTCAGAATATGCAGGTCTGAATAGGGGAACTGAGTCACACTGACTAAATTCAGGGAAGGCTAGCATATACGCTCTAATGTGACTCTCTTTATTTTCAATGTCAAACAAAGCTGTTACCTAAGTCTCTGCAAACAGTTTAGAAATTCTGTTCCCTGTAGAATGTCCAAAGGTGCAGATATCTATAGTAAGGCTTTTTTTCTTGCTTATGTGCTTGCTTTTTTTCTTGACACAATCTATGAGAAATCTATAATGAATCAATATTAAATCTATAACAATTCTATAGCAAATGTATAAATGCAATCAGACCATTTCATGGATCTCTAGATCCACTTTTCTTTCCCTCCTTCTCCAGACTCTTTACTGCTTCTCCAACAAGCTGTATTGAATCGGATTGATTATAGGGTACTTTCTGTTGTTGTTGTTGTTAGGTGCCATTGAGTCAGTTCCGACTCATAGCGACCCTATGTACAACAGAATGAAACACTGCCCAGTCCTGTGCCATCCTCACAATCATGGCTATGCTTGAGTCCATCATTGCAGACACTGCGTCAATCCACCTCATTGAGGATCTTTCTCTCTTTCCCTGACCCTGTACTTTACCAAGCACGATGTACTTCTCCAGGGACTGGTCTCTCCTGATAACATGTCCAAAGTACATGAGATGAGGTCTTGTCATCCTTGCTTCTACGGAGCATTCTAGCTGTACTTCTTTCAAGACAGGTTTGTTCGTTCTTCTGGCAGTCCATGGTATATTCAATATTCTTCACCAACACCATAATTCAAAAGCATCAGTTCTTCGGTCTTCCTTATTCATTGTCCAGCTTTCCCATGCATATGAGGTGATTGAAAACACCATGGCTCGGATTAAGCACACCTTAGTCCTCAAAGTGACATTTTTGCTTTTTAACAATTTAAAGAGGGCTTTTACAGCAGATTTAGGTATCTAATCCTAAATTTCACTTATTGCCAAAAGAACCAGCACAGCCCATCAACAAACAGATGCAAATAGATGAATTATGGTCAAGTAAATTGAGCTCCTCCCCAGCAAACCACTTATTCAGTTTAAACTAGCTTCCCTATCTCCAGAACAAGTCCTCTAGAATCCAAATTATTTATTTTCAATCTTAGGATCACACATATGTACAGGATGGGTTACAAACCTATTCTGAGAATAAAACATAGGATACCCAGTTGCTTCAGTGCCCCTTCAGGGAAGTTACCAGATGGATAGAAGGCATGAACTGTTAGTACCTTATCAGATGTATGTAAGAACTTCTTTCTGTTGAATCAACCTCTCTACATCTGTATAAATCAGGTCAAATCAAGTATAATAGATGTTTTACTTGTCCTATACTATGACTTAGATAGGCCCAAAGTGTGGAGTTAAGAGCTGCACCCTTCTCTCAAGTCCGTTTATATTCACTGATTTGACATGTGGTCTGAACCTGTTGCTGTCGAGTCGATTCCAACTCATAGCGACACTATAGGACACAGCAGAAATGCCCCATAGGGTTTCCAAGGCTGTAATCTTCATGGAAGCAGACTGCCACATCTTTCTCCTTCAAAGCAGCTGCTGGGTTTGAACTGTCAGCCTATTGGTTAGCAGCTGAGAGCTTAACCACTGCACCACCAGGGCTCCTTTACATAGTCTGAAAAACTGGTGTAAACAAAATCTAAGGAATGACCTCTCCCAGCAGAGGAAACAAGGGTTTCTACTACCGAGTTCTAGCAAATAGAGCTATGTTTACTGGACCAGTCCGGAAGGTCTTCAAACTCCTAACCCCCCCTTCCCACCGCCAAGGAAAAATCACAGTGCAAGGAACCACACTTAGCAACAAGGTCTACTGACTGTAAAGCAGTGATGCTTGTAGAGTATAGTAGTTGAATAGAAAACCTTTCTCCACCAATCCATCCTGTGATTTGTGTGGAACTGTCGACCTTCAAGGCAGTCTGTTGGCTTGAGCACTGAGGAAGGACGTCATTGCTGACCGTGATAGCCCAAAGATTAAAGGCCTTTTTTCTCATTTTCTCCGCATTACATACATTCAGATTTTTCTATGACCCTAGGAATAAGGAGGCAGCCCCCAAAATAACTGATATTAAAATTCTTGCCAATCTGTTGATGCATTGACCCAAAGTGTGATATAATTTGACTTAAGAAAAATAAAGAAATGTGACATTTATTGCATAGTAAGGTGAGACATAAGATTTATGTCCATTATGTTTCTAATACTTTTAGGTCAAGAAATCCTGCTATGAAACTCTTTTAACCATGTATCATAGAGGAAGGAAGTATTGATCTCTTGATTTTGAGTTGAAGTATCCTGAGTTTTAAACAAGTAGCGGTGGCAGTTGTTTTAGAAGAGGTGGGCCAACTAAGACTCTCTGGACAAATCCAGCATACCCTCTGTTTTTGTAAACAAAGTTTTACTGGAACACAGCCTCTCTTGTTTGTTTCCGTATTGCCTATGGATGATTTTTTGCTACCACAAAAGAGCTGAGTACATGTGACAGAACCAGTATGGCCTGCAAAATCTAAAATATTTACTATCAGGTTCTTTACAGAAAAAGTTTACGGACTCATGTTTTAGAAGTAGGATGTGTGACTCAAACTATGGGGAACAGAGAGGGTGACACATAGCAGCTCTGACTGAGCCAGCAGCTGAAGAGCCTAGCTTGGCTAGCAGTAATCACAGCAACAGCAGCCCGTCTTCTGTCCAGATTCTGCACCTATTTGCCCTCAGATCCATTTTTCACCCTTGATCTGCTGTGTTCTGTATTACAGCGTTCTGCATTCTCATCCTCCTAGGCTACCATATTAGCTGGCTTTCTACTGGGTTAGAACAATGGGAGGTAATAGGGAAATATTGGAGGGAAAAGAAGAAAGAAGCTTGGGTATTTCTCCATCTGCTCTCAGCTTCTGGCAGCTTCTTGGACAGTGGCTGCACCTCTTCTGTGAACCCAGTCCCTGATAGACCTTTGATGATTCTATATTCCACCCGTAACCCTGACTCCTGGGTTCTAATTATACCACCTCCTTTCTGTCCCACCAGCTTAGGAGAGCTTCCTGCTGTTGCTAATTTTGGGATTGCTCACCATCTCAGCCCTTACATCCTTTAAGTAACTACTTCCCTGAATTAAATTCCCATTGTCGTAAATAATTGAAGTAGACAATGTCTAGTAGACATTCTTTTCATCTTAGAAGCAAAGTAGACCCACTTAAGCGGCCCCTTTGTGATGCTAAAGGAGATGCTAAAAGCTTCGGGGATCCAGAGTAGCTACTAGAGACAATGAGTGGTAACCAGGCTTAGTTTGGGATGCATTTAAATCACATCTTGAGGATTCTCTGAAACACTTGTGGAGTGATAAAATTCTGTGTGAGCAGGTGGGAGCTTAGCGTTAGTTAGACTCAGGCACAAATGTTACGGTGACTTTAATTATACTCACAGAGTGGTGACGGCTGGAACATTCAGATTACAAAAAGGATTACATTTTGAACTGTAATGCTATTGATTTGTCATTATGTGTAATGTCATTCAACATTTTCCTTAAAAACTAATTGACACAGTTACCATTTCTTCTATGGCAACCAAAAGGAGAAATTGAAGAGATTTCAATCTGATGATGTTTTCATTACTGTTGTTAAAACTACACGTAAACCCTCGAACTTAAAAACCCATTTCCAGTTCCCCTATTCTGGTGAAGTCTGTGGGAGTTATAGAGGTCACTATAATTTATACTCATAGTTTGAAAGAAATAGTCAGCCCTAGTTAAATGGCATCAATAGCTAATGCAGTTTGGACAGCTTAATTATGTACTTGTCTGAACACTTGTCACACTTCTGGTGACTTTAAAGCAATGTAGTTGTCTTTGGTACTAAAATTTGCAAAGTATTTTATAATCATTTTTATTAGTGCTTCTTCACATAATATTACCAGACAAAAAATGAGATATGAAGAGGTTAAGTAATTTGACCAAGGCTAGACTAAACTGACAAGAAAAAATTGATAACTGAAATAATTAGCTAAAAGGTTCAAGTAAGATTAAAAATGTACCTTTTTTTGAGGGGGGGACGTTTGGAGGAGTTTAATTACCGAGCTAATTACCTACTAATTACCTGAAGTGTCAGCTCTAAGATTAAAATTCATGGTCCCAAGTCAGTGTCAAAATACTTAGTGTATTGTTTAATAGTATGTTTTCATTAAAATTATGAACTCTTTGCTTTGTATTTATAGAGTCTGTCACCTTATATTTGAAGTGTTACATATTTATATTGCCACCTAGTGGACTAATTTGTAACAAAAACAGGCATAGGGGTTGGGGTAGAAAAGGTGAAAAGAGTTTCTTTCTAGAGCCATTCATCCTTTTATTGGCACTTTATTTCTCAGTTGTCTCAATTTCAATGTTGAAATTGAAAATTTTGTTCTGAGTATCAACTCCGAGAAAGAAATTTAGAATAATGTTATTAACAGACGTACCTTGCCTCCTCAAGGAGAAACAGATGCATAAGTTCCCAACGGCCAGGGAAACATGAACATATGTTAAAGTCATTCATGGCTGTGCTGCTTCTATTTAGCAGCAAGGCGTAATGACACAACTGATTTGCTTCTTCTTCAGTATGAGGTGTTAACAAGGGGAGTAATTATGACAGAGAGGATAGGAATGGTGGTATTCTTTAGAGTAGAAGTAAAAGGTAAATCTAATACAAAATGCATTTATCTTACTAAAAATAATTATACAGAAAAGCTATTCAATATTTCCATCATGAGATATAGCTCTCATGCCCTTACGGATTAATTAGGATTCTATAACTGCTTTTGCTTAAATAAGGGACTTGCATTGGTATGTTTCCATATTACACAGTATGTCAGGGTCATTTTTATAGGAGACTTTTTGGAAATGCAATATTCCTCATCTATTGTCCAAGGTACTAACAGTTCATGTCTTTGCCTTCAGAGACAATGATGTCCTTGTAACCAATAAGCATCTTTAAAAGAAATAAACCTCTTCCTGTTGAATCAGCCCTGCTATATGTGTACAACCCCTTCAGGTTTGGGACAATAGCTAGTAGAAAGAATAACTGAAGATATCCTCTACAATCATTTAGATTTTTCTAGCAATTATGAGAGCTAAAGGAGTCAAATCCTCAATATTTGCTTTGCAATTTCTGAACTTTTCTGATTATTAAATAAATTTTATCTAAAAACGAAACAGAGAAGGGTCTTAAGACATTTTGCTCCATTAAACTATTATTTCACATAAATTTTTTTTTCTCTTATACTTTCCCGCTCTCTTCTAATCATTATTAGTTAATTGGTTAAGCATGTTAAAGAGTCCAGTCCAGAAATACTTGGTGATTGTGACTTATATACAATATTAAAAATTTAAAATTAGGGTAGGTGTCAAGGAAAAATTTCACAGCCAGTATTTTTCTTCAGTGTCTTAACATGAAACAAACACAAAAAGTATGCATTTGCAATTGGAATTACTGGTTAGGTTTATGACTTTTAAAAACTGTTGGGATCTGACAATGCATCTACTTAGAGATGCTGAATGAGATATATTATTAATTTTGGTTTTATCCATAAAGACTTATGTCTTGGATAATCTCATATGTGCTATTCTGAGTAAAAGAAATTCTTTGGGCTATATATATATATGTATATATATATTGTTTTACAAAGAATTCCACAGGATGAAGAACACTTAAACGAAATTTGGAATGTGTAATAATGTATTAATCCCTTTGGACTTTCCAACAGGCTTTGGTAAATATAGAGAGATAGGTAGATAGGTAGGTAGACAGATAACCTGTTGCTGTCGAGTCGATTCCAACTCATAGCGACACTATAGGACAGAGCAGAACTGCCCCATAGAGTTTCTAAGGAACGTCTGGTGGATTCAAACTGCCAGCCTTTTGGTTAGCAGCTGTGGCACTTAACCACTACGACACCAGGGTTTCCAGATAGATAGATAGATAAGTAGATAGATCAATAGAAGTTAATTGAAAGGCTGGAGGTTTGAGTATGCCCAGAGGACCCTCTGAAGAAAATGGTGGTGATCTATTTCTGAAAAAACAAGCCATTGAAAGTACTATACAGTACAGTTCTGCTACGACACACACGGGTCACCAAGAGTCAGAATTGACTCCCTGGCAATGGGTGATGATAGTGATGACAATCGATTAGAAGGTCATGACTGGGATTTGAGGGTATGTGCACTGCTGTATGATGCCTCAGGTAAGCCCTTTATCTGGTGAACATTGATGCCAAAACCTGAGTTGGTCAGGTTCCCCGGAATAGAATCTTCAAATTTCTCACCTAGAGGGGAAATACTGGTTCCCTGGGTTCCAAGAGTTAAGTGGAGAAGGAGGGCTAGGGAATATCAGCATCCAATATGTATCCATTTACATAATCCCTGGTTTTCCCTACTATGTCTTGCTCTCAAATTTGTCTTATGTTTCCCAGACAAGAGGACAACTCTTTCACCCTTTTTCAGAGTGTAAACCTCCAGTCATTTGCTGGAATACAGAAGGGGCAAATACCCTACAGTGTGGAAACGTGGAGAAGAATCTGCTTCATAAACTGATCTTTTAACGCAACTGCCTCATTTGTACTTTCAGAAGTTACTGATTTGGCAATCCTCCATTGAGAGATAGGTCTACTCCCTCTCTCCTTGAATTTGAGCAGACCTGTGACTCAGTCTACCAATAGAGTATGGCGGATCTGATGCTATGTGATTTCCAAGGCTACGTCATAAAAGGCCACACAGCTTCCATTTTTTGTCAGGAAATACTCTTGCATCCTGATCATTCAAATCAAAAAAGTATTAGTAGAATATGTCCTGTCCTAAACATGTCCTTTTTTAAAATTCACAGATTCATTACTGCCCCATGTAAGTCACTTTCAACTGGTCTATAGTTGTCTGTAACGTTTGCTCGTTTACTCCAAAACAATGTTCTGCACAGGCTGATTCTGTCAAAATTTGTTCCACTGGCCCTTGATTGTTGGGATTGGGCATCAGGGTCCAGGGGGCTATTGGAAGAGCAGAACCCAGACGGGGCTTCTCCAGGGGACAGGGAGAGGGACCTACTACCACCAAGAAAGAAGAGCCAAGAGCGCATCCTTTGGACCTGAGTACCCTGTGATGAGAACTTTCTAGACCCAGGGGAAGATTGATGCCAAAACACATGGAGATTTCCAAGCCAGGCCCACAGATGTTGAAAGTAGACAAGGATCTTCCCCCAGAGCAAACAGAGAGATAAAGCCTTACCCTAGAGCTAGTGCCCTGACTTTGGACTTCTAGCCTCCTAAACTGTGAGAGAATAAATTTCTGTTTGTTAAAGCCATCCACTTATGGTATTTCTGTTATTGCAGCACTAGATAACTAAGACAGAATTTAGTAGCAGGCAGAAGTTTGCAAATCAACACAAAGTGATAAATAAAGAGATCTTTGATCTCGAAATATTTAGCATCTGGCCTTATCAATTTAATGATATGAAGTTGTCTTAGATAGCTTTAAAGTGGGCTATATGAATAATAGGAGCCCTGGTGGCACAGTGGTTAAGTGCTGAGCTGTTAAATGAAAGGTTGGCAGTTCAAACCCACCAGCCACTCTGTGGAAGAAAGATGTGGCTGTCTGCTTCCATAAAGATTACAGCCTTGGAAACCCTAGGGGGTAGTTACGATTTGACAGCAATGGATTTGGTTTTTGGTTTTTATAGTGTCCTGGAAACCCCGGTGGCATAGTGGTTAAGAGTGTGGCTGCTAACCAAAAGGTCAGCAGTTCAAATCTACCAGGCACTCCTTGGAAACCCTATGTGGCAGTTCTACTCTGTCCTACTCTGTCAAAATGACTCAACGGCAATGGGTTTGGTTTTTAGTTGGTTATAGCGTCCTATAGGGTCACTATAAGTCAGAATTGACTTGATGGCAACAGGTTTATGGGGTTAGAGTGAATAATGCACCTACCCAAGTTGTATTTTATTAAGATGGACTTTCCTCTTAGAGCTAATTCACAGAGTCGAGAATTTACAGATAAGCAAAAAAAAAAAAGACTACAAATCTGAATAATCACAGATTCTTAATATAGGATACTCATTAGTTCACTTTCTGGGTGGCCAGTCTTAAAACTGTATTCTTCTCATGAAATGTATTCCATCTGGTTTTCTTGTTCTAACATTTAAAATGGACAGCTTTAACCTCAAAATAAAGACTTTCTGAAAGAGCATCTCCAAAAATGATGTGTCCTATGAATGTTCAAATGGATGTACTCTTCTATGCCAAGAAATTTGGAAGGCAGTTACCTGACCAATCAACTGGAAGAGATTCATATTTTTGCCCATTCCAAAAAAGGTGATCCAACAGGAAGCAGAAATTATCAAACAATATTATTAATATCATATGCAAATAAAATTTTGTTGAAGATAATTCGAAAGTGGTTGCAACAGTACATTCACAGGGAACTGCCAGAAATTCAAGCTGGATTCAGAAGAGGACTTGGAACCAGGGATATCATTGTTGATGTCAGATGGATCTTGGCTGAAAGCAGAGAATACCAGAAAGTTGTTTACCTGTGTTTTATTGACTACGCAAAGGCATTCGACTGTGTGGATCATAACAAATTATGGGTAACATTGCGAAGAATGGGAATTCCAGAACACTTAATCGTGTTCATGAAGGACTTGTACATAGACTAAGACACAGTTGTTTGAACATAACAAGGGGATACTGCTTGGTTTCAAATCAGGAAAGGTGGGTGTCAGGGTCGAATCCTTCCACTATACTTATTTAACCTATATGCTTGCAAATAATCCAAAAAACTGGACTATCTAAAGAAGAATGATGCATCAGGATTGGAGGAAGACTTATTAACAAACTGCAATATGCAGATGATACAATCTTTCTTGCTGAAAGTGAAGAGGACTTGAAGCACCTACTGATGAAGATCAAAGACTACAGCCTTCAGTATGGATTATACCCCAACAAATAAAACAAAAATCCTCACAACTGGACCAATAAGCAGCATCATGATAAACAGAGAAAAGACTGAAGTTGTCAAGGATTTCATTTTACTTGGATCCACAATCAATGCACATGGAAGCAACAGTCAAGGAATCAAGTGACATATTGCATTGGGCAAATCTGCTGCAAAAGACCTGTTTAAAGTGTTAAAAAGCAAAGATGTCACTTTGAGGAGTAAGGTGAACCTGACCCAAGCCATGGTATTTTCAATCACTTCATCATGCGTGCAAAACCTGGACACTGAGTAAGGAAGAGTGAAGATGAATTGAAGCCTTTGAATTTATGGTATTGGTGAAGAATACGGAATATACCATGAACTGCCAGAAGAACGAACAAATCTGTCTTGGAAGAAATACAGCCAGAATGCTCCTTGGAAGAGAGGATGGCAAGACTTTGTCTCACATACTTTGGACATGTTATTCGGGGGGGACCAGTCCCTGGAGAAGGACATCATTCTTGGTAAGGTAGAGGGCCAGTGAAAGAGGAAGATCCTCAATGAGATGGATTGACACAGTGGCAAAACGATGGACTCAAGAAGAGAAACTATTGTCAGGATGATGCAGGACCAGGCAGTGTTTCTTTCTCTTGTACAGAGGGTCACTATGAGTCAGAACTGACTCCAGGGCACCTAACAACATAGACAATGAATGTTCCATCTATCCACACTGGAGGAATCTATTTTCAGTATTCACAGATATTTGTGGCAATAGATGACTTGCAAATGCAGAGAAGTATGAAATGCATGGCACAGATTCATTGTTAGTGCCATGCTCCATCACTCGTCTTCACTGGGCAAGCCTCTAGGCTTAAGTGGATTATAATACTATAATCTAATTCAATTAAAAGTGCATCTGGAAAACCATGTAAATTTACATTTAGTGTTGATAACTTGTTACGTGGCTTTCAATATTTTCTATCACGCACTATTTATGACCCTCTTTGTACTCTATCTCTCAATAGTTTCCTAATGTTTTGCACTCTGATCATTCAATTTAAACTTCTAGCCAGATTATTTGTTTCATGTCTGTAGCATTGAGTGTGATGAAAACAAACCGCATACCAACATTGTTACACAGATCAGATAGAAGCTTCTTCAAGAACAATCTGTTTGTGAGATCAATATCTAGCTAGTGGATAGTATGATTTCACAGAATATTTTTCTGTCAATATTTAACAGAAAAGAATTTGACTTTGCTTCCTATTCTCCAATAATTAACACCTACATTGATGCTGCGGACAAAATGATTTTGTATTCGTTTTGTTGACAGAATGATTTGAGACCAGGGAGTAAATGCCATTTGACAACCTCTGCACATTCTTCCTTCTGGGGAGAAAATGCATTCTGCTAGCTGTCCAATCAATTATGTAGACAAAATGAATTTCATCGTAATTCTGTCAACAAAATGCTAACTTGGTTAAATTATTCTCCCCACAAAATGAATTAACTTAAAAATCCTTTTGTCCACAAGATAGATTTAAGCATTTAGTGAAGCCTTGTAAATACTATCGTCTGTTAGTCTAGTATATGTAATCCAAATATGTGAATTGGCTATGTCAGCATTTTTAGTTCTTCTGAGGTTATGGACCTGTCTGTTGTAGCTTCCCTTTTCAAGATCAAGTGGAGAAAAAGGTCAATTATCCAGAGAATAGCCTATGACAGATACATCTAACACTATCTAGAACTACTACACGTTAGTTCCATTTGGACGTCACACACTTTTACAAAATATACTTTAACAAACGTGGCAAATAAGTTTTTAATTTTGGCTTTAAATTCAACATATAGTTTCAGAAATAATCTTTGATAAAGAAAAGAGAATAATAGTTCAACTTCTTAACAAGTTGCTGTTAAGGTAAATAAATTCTTTAAATATTTTGCGTTTTGTCATTTTTTAGATTATCCATTATCGCCTTATAGAATACGGTTCTCTTCTTTGAGCATTTTAGTTTTCTGAAATAAATGCTTTGAAAAAAATGCACATGATGTGGATTGCACAATGTTTTTAAAAATAAATAATTATTAATGTATCCTTTGCTTACTCAATAGTAGGTTTTTTAAAGGATAGTTCAACAATATGATGTCCAGAAGCATCTAGTTTGATGTTCATTTATTTTAAAGCATTAATTTTACTTTTTCTTGAAAATAGGGAATAGTAGTTTAAGAGTAATATTTTTTTCTTTTGGTTACTGTATTTATTCAATCATATAAACTGGCAAGTGTCACCAAACCTATATCCAATTAAAATAGTAAATAAATCTGAAAAAGTGTTAAGTATTGTATTTTCTGTCTATAAATATTTTATTGGGTTTAGAGGTACACTATTACCTTCTCTTATCCTTGTTGTTGTTGTGTGCCACCCAGTCAGTTTTGACTCATAGCAATCCCATTGGACGGCGTAGAACTGCCCTAGAGGGTTTCCTAAGCTGTAATCTTAGGAAAGATCACAGAAGCGGATCACCACGTCTTTCCTCCTGCAGAGGAGCTGGTGAGTTCAAACTGCTGACCTTTCCATAAGCAGCAGAGTGCTTAACCATTGTGCCACCAAGGCTCCTTTCGCTTATCCTAGTAATAATCAAATTGTATAATTTATAAAAGATGGTCATGTTTCATATTACATCTGTGACTGGAATATAATGGATTAGGCAGAAAAAGACCGATGAGAGGAAAAGAACAAGAGTTTCCTGCACAAAATATTGCTGATGATTGAGAAGTGTGATGGTTAAGATTGTGTGTCAACTTAGCTAGGCCATGATTCTCAGTGTTTTAGTACTTATATAATGTTATGATCAATTCCCTGTTGAAATCTGATATGTGATCACCCTCATGATGGAATCTGCAGAGTGGTACCGGCAGGGGCAGGGCCTGTGGCGGCTCACTGCCCCCTCAGCCTTCACTTCTCCATCCTCCGCCAGCTCCTTCCTTCCTGCTCACCTTGCCAAGGTTTTTGGCTTGTTCCAAACCCAGCAGCTGCCTCTTGTCTTCTCACCTTCGGTTCTTGGGACTTGAGATAGCAGCTTACCTGTTGATCTTGGAATTCGTGGACCTTCACAGCCTGTGAGCGGGAGCCCTTCTCTCCAACCTGCCAACCTTGGGTTGGCCAGCTTCTGAGACTGCATGAATTGGGAGAGGACTCTAACCTGATTGATGGACTTGGGACATTCTAGCCTCTACAACTGCGTGAGCTGTTTCCTTGATATAAATCTCTTTCTATATATATCTATACACTTTACTGGTTTTGCTTCTCTAGAGAACCCAGCCTAAGACATTATAAGGTTTAAGGTAGAAATAGTATTGGTGACAATATGAAAAGGAGGTGCCTTTTCCCAAAGAAATGACTGCCTAAAAACCAATAAAGCTATGCTGTTTAAAAAAAAAAAAAAAAAAAAAAACAACCTATGTGACAATTCTGCACCACTTAAAAAAAATAATGTCTTGAAGGTTTTCATGGTCAGAGTGAAATAAACATATCAATACAACGATGTAGGGATCATCAGATATTTTTTCTTGCTGACAAAAATACGCAATAGAACTATTTAAATGGAAATATGAACTACATTTTCTCACTGAGTTTAGACTAGTAACAAAATGAAAATCAATAAGGAATTTTTTCATATAACTCCTTTGCTGTATCCCCAACATGAGAACAATGACTGGCACTTAGTTGACGCTCAGTAAATTATTTGTTGAATGATCTAATAAACTACCATAAATTTCCCTTCTCTACAAGTAAACAGATTTTATCTAACTTAATCAAAATATATAACACTTTACTTTTCCCCTAAAAGTGTTGATCTTTTGTCATAAATAGCAGCTATATGTGAAGAAAAGGTGGCTTGGGGGAAGAAGTATGGTAAGACTTCTCTAATTTCATTTTGACAGAAAAGGCCAGATTATCTCTCACAAAAGTAGAGACTAGCATTCTGATGTTGTTATAGATGGAATTGTGTTCCCCGAAAAGATATGTTGAAGTCTAAACTCTGTACCTGTGAATGTGACCTTGTTTGGGAAAATAGGGTTTTTCTTTAATGATATTATTGGTTAAGTCATATTGGAGTAGTTGGGTCCTAGTCCTATTCCCTTCTGAATTGTAGCTTATAAAAGGGAAGAACAGACATAGAAAAAGGGTCACATGGGGAAGACACCATGTGAGGATCTGCCTCCAAGCAAGGAACACCAAGAGATGATGGGGCTACCAGAAGCTGAAATAGACAAGAAGGTTCTTGTCCTAGAGCCAACAGAGAGAGAGAGAGAGTGAGCATAGTCCTGCCAATGCCCTGAACTCAAACTTCTAGCCTCCAGAACTGTGATAAAATAAATTTCTTTTCTTTAAAGCTACCCACTTTGTGGTATTTTGTTATAGCAGTCCTAGGAAAGTAAGATATATATATATGTGTATATATATATATATACACATATATATGTATATATATACACATATATACACATATATGTATATATATACACATATATATGTGTATATATATATATACACATATGTATATATATATATATACATATATGTATATTCCAACCTAATACTTGTAAACAGACTATAAAATTATTGTAAATTTACAATAATTATATTTTACTTGTCCGTTCTGACATTTAGCTAAGTTACAGTTAAAGATGTTATATAGCATAATAACTCATTTACTTGAAGTGACAGTTTTACATATAACTTGGAACAGAGAAGATCTGTTCCTCTCCACTCATTGTTTATCCACCTGACTGCTACTTCTCTGGGTTGTGTGATCTGTTCTTTCCTTGGTGGCTAAGTGGTTAAGTGCTTAGCTGCCAACCAAAAGGTCACTTGGCAGGAGAAAGATGCGGCAGTTTGCTTCTATAAAGATGGAAACTCTATAGGGGCAGTTCTACTCTGTCCTATAGGGTCACTATGAGTCAGAATCAACTCGATGGTAATGGGTTTGGTTTTGGTTTTTATCCCTCTTCACTGTAGGACAGCACTTGATTTGCTGTTGGCCAACAACTGAAACTCAGAGACTATGTCTGCTTTGGTGTGACTTGCTATTATTACACCAAGGATCAAAAAGTTCACACTTTTATCACCCTTATCTCTCATTAGCACTAAAGTCACCCTCAATGGCTAGATAGGTACAACAGATTTTACCAAAGCGTGGGGGTTATAGAAGGTAAAACATACGTAACTGTAAGTAAAATGTGTCGGTGACAATAGTCCAAGGGAATTAAACAAAGAATAAAGTTAGATTATTCCCCAGACTTTTTCTCCTGCCTCAAGGTCAATAACTTCTCTGAACTACAAAAAAGGAGAAAAAAACAAAACAAAACAAAAAAACCTCATTTATAAAGCTTCTACCCTTGTTCAGGGATTCACTTCTCTCTCATCATGTGGTTTGGTCTTAATAAGGGATTGTTGTGGGTTGGGTTCCCTGGAAAACAGACACAGAGATGGAGTTTAGTGCACAGGACATTTATTAAGAAGTGCCCTTAGAAATTAGCACCTGCATATGGGAGGAAAGGATGCAGGAGTAGCAGAGGGAGAAGTCAAGCTGTGAGCAGTCCCCACAGCTTTGGGTAACCCCACAGGAAGCTATGGAATTAGATTGGCCCTTCAATGTAATCCCAAATTGGACCAAGATATATTCCTTTATACTTGTACATAATACTTTATACTTTTACATCATACTAGATATTCCTACATCAATCAGCGATTGGAGATGGACCTCCTAGGGAAAGGGATAACTTTTAGCAAGTTGACTCTCCCCTGAAGTGACTGTCTTCTGACAGGTCTCGCAGAAGCTGGAGAAATAAGACCTTCACTGATCGGGGACCTCGAAGGAATATCACAATATGCATAGGAACCAACCCAACACCACTCAATTCAATCTTCCGATCCAAGTATCAAGTTGTTTAGTCTAGAATGGCACATATGGTTTGTGTGTCTGTGCATATGATGAAATGTGAAGAGTAGGAAGTTGGGGGTAGGGTCTATAGCTATGCATTCCTAAATAGGCTTGGCCACTCCAAGAACCCACCTTGTCTAAAGATTCCCAACCAAGATTGAGGTAGAAAAGTTCCTCTTCATTATTCCTGGGCTTCTGGGTTGTAATTATTGGGTCAATGATCCATTCACACACACATTTCCCCAAACAATAATTCATGGAGACAGAAAAGACTAAATATATAAGGAAGAAGGGAAATAATTTTCCAGATTGCAATATTAACTCTGCAGATTTCCAGCCAAAAATACTAGAGATTTATATGCCAGACCCAGAAGGGCTGATTCCTTTTATTCACCCTCTTCCTTTCATACTAAGTTTTAGACCTGATATATAAGAAATTAGGTCTTCCCTCCTTTTTTTGCCTGGAGTAATTATATTCCTTCTTCAAGACACAACCTAGGTGCTGTGCTCTCCAGGAAGTTTTTCCTAATTGGCAATGTGAATTTAAATCCTCTTCTTTGTGTTGAAACAGTATTCAACGAATAACAACAATTCTTTACCATACTAAAATTACCTGTTTATGTAAACCTCTCATCCACTAGAATGAAAATTCCTTGGATGCAGGGGCTGTGTTTTATTTACTTTTGACTCAGCAGTGACTAGACCACTAATTGACACATAGTAGGCACTTTGTTAATAGAAATTTGTTGAAGGGGGAATGGCATATTCTGTACTACCTCATTTCTGGATAAAGAGTGTGCTCTTTTAAGGAATAATTTGGGGAAAGAAAACAAATTGGTCAGTATTCAGTTTCCATTAGTTGAAAGTCTATACTATACGCTGAACAGGAAAACAGATAATTTTATGTTATCACTTTGAGTTCACACAATGATTTTTTGATATAGCTGCACAACAAACGTGGAAACTGAGGTTTAAAAAAATGTTAAGGGTAATACTGCTAAGGAAGGATGGAAATGAGAGCCAAATGACCCCCCATATCATAGTCTTTACATTATATGAGGCAAGACCTCAACTGAGCTGTTCAGCTCCCCAAGGCTGGTGAAATGCATTGCTGATATTTTTAGTCAATATAAGGGTCAAATAAAATACTGTATGTGAAAGTGGTTGATAAAGAAAAATTTAGTGTTCTAAACTGCTAGTTGCGGTAATTATTTTTGCTGTTTTTATCCTGCAGAGCTTTTGCACTTGAGGCTTTTATTATTGAAATAGCTCAAATAACTAATGTCCTGTTCTGTAAGGAAGGCGAATTTTGATTAGAAATCTTATTTCTATTATACTTTCTGTCTTCACGAGAAAAAGAAGCAAAAGTACGTCTACACCAATGTTTTCTATTTTGTATTATAATTACTATCCATTCTGGCAATTGTATCTTTGAAAGAAAGAATAGAAAAGCAGCATGCTATGGTAAGCAAAGAAGCATACTGGTGATAGCTTCATATGAATAGTGTCAGTCTTTTGAGTTGCCAGCATAATACAATAAACAGTGTTCTGGAGCTAAAATGATAACCTGAGATTGGCTATATTGTGTCTCTAAATACCATTTTTCATCTACATCTCTTCTTGTATAGGCTGAGGAGTTAATGTTTAGCAGAAGTGAAAGTGAACAATAACAGGAGCAAAATGTTGCATTAATATTTAATGTAATGCTTTTTGAGAGTATAAAGGGAATAAAACCATTCAAATGCAAATGAATTTGGAAAGGATGCTTTCGATTTAAATGTTTCACTGGGAATACATTTATTTTGCTTAAGTTTTGCTTGTAAGAAATAAGAACACTGTAAACAACTGTAAGTTTAACTTCTAAAATTTTTATATGTGTCTGTGATGGTTTTTTCCCTTTTTCCATGGGTCTCTAAAATCCTAGACTTTTGGATTTCACCTACCACTTGCAAGCTTGCAAATTTTTATTTTAATAAATAAAGACACTTTCTTTAAAAAGCCACCATATAATGCCAATATAATTTTATTAAATAAAACAAATTTAACTCAATAATTATACAAGAAATTGTAGTCCAGCAACTGAACATTTTTGGTGTTATGAAAGACTATTCAAAAATCTTTTTTTTTTCTTTCTCATTAAAGAAAGACATAAAATGTAGGCATGTAATGTAGAATAATTCTCGTTTCCAACTTGAATGACAAAAAAGAAACACAAATTGGCCATGAATTTAAAACAGTGTGTTCTTCTGACCTTGTTGTTGCAGTGGTTGTTGTGTGCTGTCGAATGGATTCCAACTCACAACAATCCTATAGGACAGGGAAGAACTGTACCACAGGGTTTCCAAGGAGCAGCTAGTGGATTCAAACTGCCAACTTTTTGGTTAGCAGCCTGACCTCTTAACCACTTCGCCACCAGGTCTCCTCTTCTGACTTAGTACACTTTCAATAATACTTATTCTCAGATTTTAATAAAAAATTCAAATACCTGAAAAACTTTACTCTGCTTGATGATTTTTTGTCTTTACTAAATCAAACTATTATACTATCCCTCAGTTTTCCTGATGGCATATTTTCAATCAAATTTTCATTGAAATGCTGAATTTCAATAAGAAAACAATATAAAAGAAATCACACGAACATTTTATAAGAAAATTAACTTCTAGTAAGGGATTTGGACTAGAGGGTGCTTTTCAATGATAAAATCATTTTATCTTTTTCTTATTATTTAAAGAATAGAATGAAAAATGCTGCTTAATTCCCCAAACTATTATATCACAGCATCTGAATTTATGCATATGTTCGAAATGGCTTCACAAGCTTGCAGAGAAGGACATTAATGTCAGTGGGGGGTATGATTCACAACTTTAATATGTTCTGTTTATGGATTTCAAGACAAATAAAACATACATGATTTCCAGTAATAAACTGGGTAAATAATGGTTGAAATAAATTGGTTAAGAGAGAATTTCTTCCTACTCTCTATGATTCTGATTAACTCATTGTTGGATACTATGTTCATTCTGAGGAAAATAAGGAACAAACAAGAAACAATTTGAAAGATGAGCAGAAATAATAATTAAGGCTTTTTATGAGGAAAAAATAGCAGAGATAAAATTGAAATATTGGCCAAACAGCAACCAAACAAAGGTATATATTAACTGACTACAAATACTTGACAGGTGTAAACACCAAAAAGACAAATTATTTGGCTGACTACATGAAATCATAACTGCAAACAACTAAGTACTGAATGGTTTTCTAAAAGAAATTTTGGAAGATGAATTACTTCTCAGAGTCTTTAGAAGCAGACTGTGCTGGACACTGAATCTAACATTTCTAAGTTCCAAGAGCCTATGATACGATTTCTCATTATTCACACAACTCCAGCCAGGAAAAAAAAAAAAAAGAACCACAGAACAAGTGCCTGAACTTTTCCTATGTGAAGTTCCAGAAATGGCTGGGATCCAGAAACCAGACAGCTTAAGAAACAGATCTGAAGCAATGGGTATTTAGTAAAGCATCAAGGTGGCAAGTCATGAGGGAAGGAAGTGGTATAGTTAAATGTGAGATGAGCAGTTAAATGGCAGAAAGAGTTCTAAATAAGCAGAGCTCAGGATTATGAATTTTAGCTCCAAGAAGGAGAGCTAGTTCAGTAAAAATGAGATTTCGATAAGGATAGCTGATCTTGTTAAGAATTTCAGAAACAGCCTGGAATTGAAGCAGACTATTGCCTTCTTGGAGCCCTGGTGGCACAGTGGTTAAGAGCTGGGCTGCTAAACAAAAGGTCGGCAGTTTGAATTCATCAGCTGCTCCCTGGAAACCCTACGGAGCAGTTCTACTCAGTCCTATAGGGTCACTATGAGTCGGAATCAACTCGATGGCAATGGGTTTTATTGCTTTCTTATTCCCTTTTCCCACCCTCTTTTCCATTCACTTCGGTACCACAAGTAATACTTTTTCATCTAGAGCAAACGCTCAAAAATCTCAGCTTAGTTAAAGCATCTGATGACAACACTCACTTGTGGGATAGGAAGTTTTGGAATTAAGAGGAGCATGTACCATGGACAGAGAAGGCAAAGTAAGATAGAGTATCTTGAAATCCCTAAATTCTTGAACCAAGAAGAACTGATGTGAAGATTGTTCAACAAAATTCTATTGTTCCTTTTTCTAATATGTGCAGTATGTTATACACATATATGCAAACATATATATCTTTGTAAGATTTTTAAAATACAAATCTACAAATCTAAACAGTCAAGAACAGTGTCTGGCACATCATATATCTTAATAAATATTCAATGAAAAAGTTAATAGATGGTTGAGTTGGAGAAGGAATTACACTGCGTGACACCAAAAGATTAAGATTTAAAGGATTATCTTGATATTCCTAA
>NW_004443977.1:1862850-1918150 GCF_000243295.1 Trichechus manatus latirostris | reverse complement strand
ACTCACAAAAAAAAGACCAGATTTACTGGCCTAAAGGAGACTGGAGAAACCCCGAGAGTATGGCCCCCAGACACCCTTTTAGCTCAGTGGTGAAGTCATTTCTGAGGTTCACCGTTCAGCCAGGGAGTGGACAGCCCCATAAAACCAAATGGACTAATGAGGCACAGCTGTCCAGGGACAAGGGTCAGAAGGCAGAAGGGGACAGGAAAGCTGGTGATAGGGAACCCAAGTTTGAGTAAGGATAGTGTTGATGTTGTTGTGAGGTTGTTAACCATTGTCATAGGGTAACGTGTGTACTAACTGTTAAATGAGAAACTGTTTTGTTCGTAAGCCTTCATCTAAAGTGAGAACAGCAGCACAATTGGAAGAGCGTAGTCGATGTCACTGAACTTTGCATGCAGAAATTTTTGAAATGGTGTATCTTTGGCTATGTATATTTTCACCAAAAAAAAAATAATAATAATAAGGTCAAGAAGGGAGCGGGTTGACATGTGGGGTTGTTATCCAATGTCATAAAACAATATGTGTACTACTGTTTCATGAGAAACTATTTGTCCTGTAAGCCTTCACCTGACATACAATTTAAAAAAAAAGAAAGAAAGAAAGAAAAAAAACTTTAATGGATCTGTCGTTTTAACTTGTGTAGAAGTGGTCTTTTTCAGCTCAAAAGCACTGATCTCTTTGGGCTTCTGATTGAACTCTGGAGCAAGAAAGAAGCAATATTACATCACACTGACCATACACTGGCATTGAAAGGTTATTTGTGGTTTCTGTAAATGGACAGTCATAAGGGGAAGCATGTGTTCCACTAAAGCGGCAGTGTTTGATTGGGTGATCAGGCACAGCAATTCTAATCTCATCTTGCATTCTGCCGTTGATTGCTGTTCTTTGTGTTATGGCTACGAAATCCCAGAATAGCAGTTAGGACAAAGATGCCATCAGAGATTATAAAAATGGATTCAGCTTTATATAGCATCCTTCACATGGCCTGTGCTTTAAAAATAGAAAATAGGACTCATGAAAGATGTTTGAATGACAGATATGGAGAATGAACAACACTGTTTGTAGAATGGGTAGAGTTTGGGCTAGTAGCAATGGAAACTTTTCCCGTAAGGATAAGTGAAACAGTCTACTCTAGAGGCATTTTTAGGCACTGAAGGGCCTCTGTCTCTATAAACACAGACTTTGGGCTACATTCTAAAGCTGCAAATAAGAAAGCTGAAACTACTTCTGTTTTACTTTTATTTGGACAGAGTTCCATATAATTGCTTGAAAAATAGTGCTTTATTGACTCTCTTGTTTTTAGTCAGTAGATACAAATAATATCAAAGCAGGTTTTTCTAAGACCCACATATAAAAACAGGGAGACTAAGACAGGGCTCAGGCTAACTAATCCCAATGACATTCCTTAAGAGTTCAACTTGAATCCCTGGCCACTGAGCCAAGTATATTAATACTTCGTAATCTCAAACCACAACATGTTTAATTCTTCAGCAAAGTAGAAACGGAATTGGACAGTTTAAGTGTACATGGTTCCTCTGGTCCTGATCTTGTACTTATTATTTAATCTATTTAGAATGTATTTTTGAAACAAAGAAAAACATTATTAGATGGCAAGAACCTTATACTAAAAATGATAGGATAATATTGATTTATTCATATGTGTATTGTTCAAGCAAGCCTTTCCTAGGTACTGCCATGGCTCCAAAACAGTTAGGATGCCTGCTGATGGCTCCCAAAACGCTTGCCTTCATGGCACTGGAAATGAATATAATATTATATCTGATGAGAATCTGTCTTGCCACTAGGCCACGAGCTCCAGGTTTTGCTTACCATTGTGTCCCCAGTAAGTAGTACAGTGCCTGGCACTTGGTAACTTTTAGTTAATATTTATTGAATAGATGAAAAAATTGTTTCAAGAACAAGCAGCCTAATCTCTAAAAAACCACAATCGTCACCTGGCTCTTATTCTTAAATATATCAGTTTCAAAAAGAAATTATCTTCATTTTAGATGCCAGAATTTAACCATGTAAATTGGAACAAATCCAGTGAGCAAAGGTATCTGTGGCTTTAAGGGACAGAATTTCCAATTGGCTCACTTTCCTTTCCTTTAAGATCTTTATTGTCAATTTCTGCATAGCCAACTCAGAAAGGTCAAGTGCCCTAATCCTGCTGTTTCCCAAAGGGAGACACTCTGCGTTACTTAGAAATCATTTTCAGCTTCATTTAAAACACTTCTGGACAGAAGGGGAAGATGCTGCATAGCCAGGGGGATTCACCTACAAAAAGATTTCCCTGTAAGTAACAAAAATTTCAGGACAGAACTCTGGTAATAATATTTTAAAGATGTAATTATATGGTGCTTTTCTGCCTAGGGGTTCAAGACATTATTACATTGGTCTTCCCAGGTAGCTTTTTTAAAATTACAAATGGTTCATCACACAAAAGCCAAAGACAAAAAGGACAATATTAACACTAGGATCCATTTTCTTGATGCATGCAGATTATTTATCCTCCCATTAAAGCTTCAGCATTCAAAAGATATCAACTGAAAAACCACAATTATCCCTACTGTTTCTTAAATAAAAATAATCAGAATCCATAGCTCATTTATCCTGATAGTGGCTTTCCATCTATTTCTTTATTCTTAGTCTCAGAGTCCTTGCAAAAACGGACACTGACAGAAATCATATAGCGATTTCAGTACGTATGTATATATATTTTATTTACACACACACATATGTAGGTAGAGATCAAAATTGTGATAGAGATAGAAAGAGAGCTCTCAGGATTTGATGTTAAGGAAACTCCATTCAGTAAGGATTAATTAGAATAATACAAAAAAGACCTCATTTTAATATGGTCCTCCATGGTATGGACACTGAAGACAGTACAGCGACACTCTGGGCTGTTATTTAAATTTGCAATTGAAAAAAAATTAATTAAGAATTTAAACTTCTCTTGGATTTTTCACCAAGAGTGTTTTTTTACCTAGGGCCTCCCACTGCTGTGTATTTTCTATTTTAGGTCCTGAATTTCCACAGCTTTCCCAAAGTCATCAGTGTTCTTTGATTGTACCACCGAAGAGTAGGTATCAAGGGATCTTCTCTTTCTTTAGCTTGTCCTATTGTTCCACGCTTCCACGTCTCAAACCCTAAGTATTTAAAAAGCCAAGATGTTTCAGAAAATTCTACTTGCTTGCTCATTCATAATAGAAAGAGGAGGAACATCAGTTAGGTCATAATTAAGAACTTTCTGACTACTTACTCTCCCCTTGCAAACATTCCGTTCATTACAGTCTTCATAATAAAAGCCCTCTGCCAAGATTTGAAAATAAATTGTCCTGTAAAGTAATCTTTCCTCCATTAAGTTCATACCATTCACAGTTTTTCTATTATCAAAAACATTAATGCACAAAGTATCTTGCTCTTGAACAAATGAAGAAGCAAGCAAATATGGACATATTTGAGAAGTAGGCAAAGTTCATTTTTGTTTCCACAAGATGTCTGTTCAGCTGCCTTTTTCTGTTCCTTGGAATCTCCACCAAATATCACTAATTATGTCCTTCTTGTGATCTAACATTTTCTCTATGATCAAAATAGAGATGTGTACAAAATATGTCATCTCCCTTTGATTAAAATGTAGTCACATTTCAAAATTTAGTATTTAATCATGTGATGAAAGTAGGAAGATAATCAAGAACAAGATTAAACAAACTGGATCTTTGGTTTAACATTGATGAAAAAGAGCAATAATGTATAAGTTATGGCTACTGTGTTATGAACTTGACAACCATGATCATATTGAATATTTACGGTAACAATATGTGGTAGCTATGGATATCTGTACCTTGCAGACAAGAAAGCTGAAGTCGAGTAGGGGAAACTAAATTGCCTGACTAAATAATGGTAAATGGTAGAGTTTGATGAAAACTTACTCTTGTGATTTCAAAGCCTCTACTTTTAATTACTGTTTTATACTATATAGCCCGGAAAAGGCAGAAATCCTTGTCTATTTGGCTGCTGAATTTTCAGTTAAAAAGAAAGTTCTTCTGAATGTAAAGGTCAGAGCTACACTGGTACAGGAGAACTGAACCCCAAGATCAGAGAATGGATCTTAAGACAGCAGTAGGTTGCTCTAAAGGAGCTTCTCTTCTAACGCGAGACTATTTACATCTTAGGATACCAATTGTATTCCAGTCAAGATCACTGAACTACTTTTTGTGATAGTAGAAAAATGTAGAATAATGAGAGAGGTTAAAACACTGGAGATAGACCAACATGATTTGGATTTAAAAACGAGTAGAAGAGTTTTCACAAACTAACAAATATTTAACTTGACTTAGATTCTAGACAAGACTCTTTTTAAAACTGTACATAAAAGGATAGTTTGTGCACATCCAGGAGAGAAATCTGTAATTGCCAGGATGCAGTAGGGGTCAAATTTATGTCAGATATATTTTAAGAAACACATAGATTTTTAGACCTGTAAAGTATGGTGGGGAAGGTATATCTGGACCTCAGCTGGATACTTGATAAAATATGTAGTATCTTTGCAGCCAAGATGGAGTGATATGGGCTAGGTGAAGGAAAAATTCATTAGAGAAATACCTGGGTAACATAGTGATTTTATGTCAGTTGAAAGAGTGGCCTGTGGCTTTCCACATAGCTCTGACTGGGCACTGCCATAATAAAAATTATCTGGGTTTTTATTGAGAATACTGAAAGTATATACATCAAATTTATAGATGAAATAATGCTGAGATGGTTAGAAAATAGAGTGAAAAAAATGTTCATAGGCTGGACAGATGGAAAGAATCCAATAAAATGAAGATAACGAGAATAATATTGGGTCCAAAAATTGAACTCTACAAGCATAGGACCGCAGAGACTTAGCTTAGCAGTAGAGCGCGTGGGGAAAAAAAAGAAACTCATGGATTTTTGCCTATACTAACTTCAATATGAGTAAAGAATAAGGAAGGGGCACAAAATTCGAGACAAGACACACTAAAAGAATTCAAAACCTAAAATAATTCAAGGGAGAATTTCCCACTTTTCTGTGTAATTCCAACTTTACTTGGAATATTTGGTTTAATTCGGGGCACTACACTTTAAAAAAGAATTAGATAAACCAGAAAATCTTATGAAGGACTAAACAGAACGATGACAATATAACAAAATTATGAATAATTGAAAGAATGGATTGCTTACTTGGGAGTAAAGACGATTTAGATAGGAATATACAAGCTATCTTTGAATGACTTGATGAAGTGCCATGAAAAAGAAGAATGCAAAGTTAGGAAGCTACATGGATAAAGATTTGAGGTTAATATAAATGGGAAGGGAAATACTGGGATGTATTAAACTCATGTCCATCTGACTCTATGCTTTCCACTCTGCAATTGTGCCTTATGTTAATAACCAGAGCTCTTAAAGGAAGTAACAAACTTTGAGTTACCATGTTCTCCATCAGAAAAAGTGTTTAGTTCTAGATGTATGATCTAGAAGACCACTTGACAGTATTATTATAGAGAGTAGTCAAGTAAAAAGATAAGATAGTATTATTATACTTACTAGTTCTCAATGAGAGTGCTATTGGACTTTTGGAAGAAAGAGCCTTTGTTGTACAGGACTATTCCAAACATTGCAACATATTTTGTATCCTTAACTCCCAGGGCATTTAAATATAGTATCATCTGCAGTTATTGTACCAACCCAACACTCCAATCCTCATTTCTAACTGTAGCCTGGATGGGTGCACCTCTCGTGCCTGAGAATCACTCTATTACCGATCTTTAAAGTTCTTTTCAATGCTATTTTTTGAAGATAACAAGATTATCTATTGAGATATTAAATGTGTACTTTGTTACAAATACTGAAGAACATCAACCCATGCCTTTGTGTCTCTGAGTTTTGCAGAGGAGTGGGGAAAAAGGTTACTGATCCTAAAACAAATAAAGCTAGTTCCCCAGTGGGCCTGTGTCTACCTAGTCAGGCAGCATGTTGCCTTAGGAGGAGAAAAAAAAAAAAAAAGGATGAATTAAGTGTGTGTGCTATTAATCAAGTAAAGTAAGTGATAACTGCTAAGCTGAAGCAAATATAAAAAGTTGTTAGTATTCCTTTATTAATTTTGCTCCTAGAATTTATTGATTCAATATTAAAACAGTCATTGAATTCAACTTGTACCCAACCATATTTTGTCACTCGTATGATTTGCAGTCCTTAATCCCTAGTTTCTCATATTTTAATATATAGGAAACTTAATAAATAATAATTTTGGTATGGAATTTAATTTTGGAAGTTTTCGTTAAGGGTTTAACATCAACCTAACTCTATGTTTAATGTACTGCGGATAGAAGAGAATTGCAGTGCATGATATCAAGAGTCTATCATCTTTTGGAGGAGCAAGATTTGCATAAAGTAATTGGACATAAACAGAACATATTGATGAATGTGATAAAAGGCAATTTTTAGCAAAATTTAAAGTCTATGATATAAAGTAGTTGCTTACAAAGGGAAGTTAGCTACATTCATAAGTGGAAGTAAGATGTCTTATTAATGACAAGATTTAACACAGGGCTCAGAGTTTTGTTAAGTTTTTGAAGAGCTGAAAAAGTGGGTGTGTTAGAGGTAGGGTAATTCCATAAGCAAAGCATAATGGTCTGAATCGTTGTGATGTATCTGGAAAATAACAAGGAGACTGGACTGACTGCAGATGTAGAGGCGAGGAAAGGAAGGTTTGCGTGGGTGGTTAGATAGCTCAGGGTCAATATAGGAGGTAGGAGCTACTGCCATGGCACATCAGCTGCACAGTCTAGGGGGCAATGAGATGTCAATGGAAAGGTAAAATCCTTCTGTGTCGCCAGCTTCCCAAAGAGATCTTACACAGTCTTTCCAAAAAGTACTGTTGAAGCTTTAGCCAGGTATTTATGTAGAAAACGAGCAGCCATGAAGAAATGGATGGTTCAGAGATGGATACTTGTCTTATTCCCAGGATATCTAAACGGAAGAGATAAATTAAAGGGGCGGAGGGTATAACTCTCCTCAGGATAATAATGTAAAGGACTAACATCACTGTTTAAGAGACAGCTTTAAAAATAATGGAACACTTAAGAAAGGGGTTCTCTTCCTTATTAGGAGTTTATGTGCTATATTTGAGAATTAGTTTTTCATCCTTGTGAAGTGTATGTTTGTGTGATTGTGTATTTGTATATGTATGTTTGATATGAAGAACGGAGGGCACTTTTGGAAACTGAGGTACACATTAAGGGATACCTTATGAAAAGTTACTTCTCTCAGTGCTGTGTGAAGCTGGCTCCTATTAGCTGGCAAAAGCCACTTATATGCATCTCTTCCCAACTCCATGTTCAGTGATGTCACATTGGTAGGTTAAAATTGGCCCTGGTGGAAATATTTACACCACAGTTATTGAAAAACCCTGCAAATCTGGGTTTCTTTATTTAGAAATCCAGTTAAACATTTACCATCAAACACTTTTTCTTGGGTACTTCTTCCTTGGACTAGGCAAGGGAAAGGTCATATTTAATGGATAAATGTAAAACCATTTCCTTGCACGTCACAATACTGTCATTTTTCCCCAAGTTTCTGTAATAGCTCATACTGCCAAACAACTTGGTGGCTGTGTGTGGAAATAAATGAGGAAAAGAGCAATGGAGGGGAGTTAAGTCCGATGATCAATTTTAAAAGAATGAAGAAAAATATTCATGTTGTATGTTCATTCTGGTGTAGTATCTGCGTGCTTCAGTGCTGGCATGACTAAAGAAAGCCTTAGGCAAGCACCAGATAGTCTTTGCCTCATATACATCTCCTCCCACCAACTGTCAGTGCCATTTGCTTCAGGATACAGAAAGAAAGAGATACATATGGAAAAGAAATATGTTTTTTACCTCCTCAGACAACTTGGCCATGAGAACCGAGACAGTTATTACTGCTGTTCAGTGTCTATTTCTGGCTCTCCATCATTCCATTTCATGATAGGGTTGCATTTCCATGTCCCCTTGTGGTTAGAGGGAGGTATGGGATCACTTATGTGACTAGTTCTAGCCAGTGATTTGTGACCAGAAATTACATGTTAAGACATATAGTTGTTAATATGAGCCTCTTGAGAGATTTCTTTCTTCCTGGTAATGTTCAAGATGGTGGATGCTCTATCACCCAGGGTCCCTGAAGGGCTGTATTGCTGGAGTCCTTTTGCTGAACAGAGTGGACATGTAGAATGAATGAGAAATGAATGAGAAGACTTTGTTGTTTAAATTACTGAGATTTTAATGGTATTTTGTTGCTGCAGCCTAATCTGGGCTATTCTTACTTGTACCTATGTCTGGATACCTATTGCTATACTCAAACATAACACGTTTGAGTGCTGATTTCTCTAGGGAGGCCAGCTGATGGACAAAAAAGCAATGAGCAGAGATAACCTTGTGGTAGGTGTAATCATGGCTCCCACTTACTCTTGTATGAAACTTCAAAATTACCTCTTATAAGAACGTGGTATTCTTTTCTCCAAATTCTCTCTATATAGTATGTCAAAAGTTACAAATTTCCAGTATTTTTTACAGATAAAATGTAATATATCATTTGACTTTACAAAGTTAAATAAAACAAAAATAACATTGAGATAAATAACTGGAACAAGTGGAGGATCAGTCTTCCCCCCAGTAAAAGTGTGGAGTGGTATTTTTGTTTCGATTTTACTCCCAGTGCTCTGGCCATTCCATTTCATAAAGGCAAGTATGAAATAATATAAATAACGTATACATTCCTAAGAAAAAGGGAGTGTAGGGAAAACACTCCCCCTCAAAAAAAAAAAAAAAAAAAAAACAAAAAAAAAAAAAAAAAAAAGAAACCAAAAAACCCAAACCTGCTGCCCTTGAGTCAATTCCAACTCATAGCTATCCCATAGGTTTTCCAAGGCTGTAAATCTCTGTGGAAGCAGATTGCCACATCTGCTCCTGTGGGGCCGTTGGTGGTTTCGAACCACCAACCTTTTGGTTAGTAGTCGATCGCTTTAATCACTGCTTTATGAATTTTATGGAAAAACGTGTTTTCTGTGTTGCTTTAGTAATAGATGATCTTAAGCTCCAAATGGACAGCTATCTTGATCAAACAATGGCTAATTTTAAAAATATAATATCAGTAAGTAAATGACAATTTCAATTATATATAAGAATATTTTGACTTGGCAACTTTTCCAAAAGTCAAAACGTGGTCTTCTGCAGTTCTGCTGGGGAAAAAAGGACAAAACTGTTCTGATTGCATTTAAAAGAAATGAGGGCTTACAGATTTCAGCAAGCACAGTACTTCCAAAAAAAAAAAAAAGTGAATTATTTTCCAAATGCTTATAAATACACAAACTTTCAGTTGTCATAAAATTATGTGATCTATAGCTGATATTTGAGACACAAGTTTTATTCTCAAAAGTTGTTTTGTCAGCCTCAAAAAATGTCGCTTAAAAAATCACAGGGAAATGGTTACAGACCCTCTAGAGGAAAAAAGGCATACAGAGAACATATGAAGGTAAACTTGTTTACGGACCCTTGGCTATGACTTTCACATTTGAGGAAAATTTTAATTAAGAAAATGGCAAATCGTAATAGCTCCTGCTCCTTTTATGTCCCTGCCTTAGGGAGCTCCCAGCATTTGACGATTGTTTTAAGCCAAAAAAACTACTCTAAATGATATAAAGGCAACGATTATGTGGTTTAAAGAAAACAATGTAATTTATACGATTACACACACACACACACACACACACATACACACACTATATAGAGAGACATATACACATATGTATGTACAAGTGTTTGTGTATATAAACGTATATCATATATATAAACGTATGTTATACATATCAATGTTTGTGTGTGTATGTATATCTGATCACCCTCACAATGACTCTATTGTCTATACAGCGTAAAAACCAAAGAAAAACCAAACCCTGTTGCCGTCGAGTCAATTCCAACTCATTGCGACCCTATAGGACAGAGTAGAACTGCCCCATAGGGTTTCCAAGGAGCAGCTGGTAGATTCAAACTGTCGACCTTTTGGTTAGCAGCTAAACTCTAAACCACTAGGTCAGCAGGGTTCTGATAGAGAGTAGAGATACATTTTTTTTTTTCCAGGTAGATACTTTTGTCCTCATTTTATATGAAAGAGACAAAGTAATAATAAGAATTGTCTAAGACCCAGCAACGAAGTAAATAGCAGCATATGGAGTTGACTTAAAGTCTTCTGTCTCCAATGTGGTGCTTTGTCCACTATATTCTACCAAGACTCATAAACAACTTTAACTTGCAAGTGATTCCATGATATCTAAATAGAAAAATGAGTGATTTCTTAGTCTGTGTTCCCTTAAGAAAGGGCATGGCATTTTGCTCTTTTGTTTGGTGGTAATCTGGGTACACACACATCCCATGGGTTAGGCAGTCATAGAGAGGACTGGGTTCCTACTTAGAAGCTATCTCAATAATTCCTTTTTATCAAGACAAGGAATGGAAATGCATGCACTTTGCATTGCAATTATTGTCAGAGTGTAAAGATGGCAAGCCAAAAAGATAAGAGACACAGGTCCCTAATTTATCGTGATAACATACCACTGCCATCCCCAATCCACAGATGATTACAGTTGAAAGGGAATGTAGATATTATTTAGTCAAGTTCAAAGGAAACCTCTGAATTCTGTAATCGAATACATTTGGAGAAATGCCTGCATAGTTTACCCATTTCTCACCTCTTGGAGACTCATATTGAAAATTAGATCATCAGATATTCGGAAAAATACTCTGAACAAAAACAAATGCAAGAAGTAGCAGACAACCTGCTTTTAAAGTTGTCAATATGGTTGGAGATTTTTCCATGAAAATCTACCACTTTCTTATAACAGCTGAATACTGCTTCAGAGTATAAATTGTCTATGATTTATTTAAACATTCTCCTTTGATGATTACTTTGAAGTTTTCCAATCTCCTCATGAGAAAGTCCTGAGGAATAGCACTCCAGGTAGACAGAATCATAAATGTAAGTTTGGTACCTTCAGGTGGTGAAGGATATGGTATGCACTATGACCTGACAGAGGGCCATTGAAACTGGAGAGTAAAATGTGAGGGACAGAGTGGTATATGAGGAGAAGGGAGGTGGAGGCAGGGTCCAGACCACTCAGGGACTTGGGGACCATGGTAACAAATTTAGATTTTATTCTAAGGGCATTGGGAATCCATTAAAGAGTTTTAACTGGAAACAAAGCACGATTTCCTTTAAAATTTTAAAACATAGATGTGGGTGGACTATGGAAGAATGTATTAGAAGGCAGACAAGAGTGGAAGAGGAAAAACTAGTTAAGAAACTGTTGCTGTGGTCCAAGCAATAGCTGATGGCTTGGACTCAGGTGGTGCAGCAGAGACACGAACAGATTCAACATATACTTTTGAAAGCAGAGCTGAAATAGATTAGACATGAGAGGCCAGGGAAGGGAAAAGTCAAGATTGTTTCTAGATTTCTAACTTTACTAATCAGTGGATGGTGGTGCCATCTATTTGGTATATGCAGATGCTGGGAATAATTACAGTGTATAGGATGTGAATGGAGTGAGTGGGTCTTCTTTTTAGCATGCAAATTTGGAAATGCTTCTGACACATTCAAATACATAAGTTAGATATACAAATTTGGAGCCCAGAAAAGAAGTCTGGTAAGAAATATAAATCTGTAAGTCACCATCATATAAATGATTTTGAAGGTAACAGAAATAAATGAGATTACCTAGGCAGAGGTATAGTAAGAAAATAAAAGGTGGTCCAGGACTGAAGTTAGAGGAACTTTAACATGAATAGTCATGTAGGGGAGAAGACAGCAAAGGAAGCTGAGAAGGAACAAAGTGGTAGGAAGGAAAAAAAATTAGAGAATAGAGAGAGGAAAGTATTTCAAGGAGGAAATGTTCATCTGTGCGGATTATTGTTGAAAATCTAGTGAAGTTATACCAAAAATACATCCAATGGATTTACCCACATACTGGTGATCTTAACAAGAATTTTAATTGAGATATGGGTTTGGAAGCCAAGTTTGAAGTAGGTTAAGAGAAAATAAGGAAGTAGAAACAACATATATATATAAAAATTTAAAGAAAATTCTAAAAATGGGATAAAGGGGCATTGGGGGATTTCTTTTAAACTATTAAATATACTGGAGCATATGTTTATAATGATAGGAATGATATAGAGTAAGGGAAGTAAGGACTGAGGTTGCAGGAGAGAGGGAGGATATCTGGGAAAGTAAAGTCTTCATTAAGTGAGAATAAATCAAAATAAGATGTCTATACATTCTAGTTTCCTTGGAATAGTCCCAGTTTTCAAGGACTATTCCAGGGAAATTAGAAAATAGGTGCAGATATAGATAATAACATAGATTTTATAGTGGGAAGATGAGACTATCCTAATCATAAGGCATATAAATCATAAGCTGAGGTTGAAGGCCAATAGATCTTTTCCTCACTACTTATCACCCTATGGAACCCTGTGAGCTCTTCTATGGATTGAATTGTATTTTCCCTAAAAGATGTGTTGAAGCCTTAACCCCTCAGTATCTGTGAACGTGAATTTGTTTTGAAATAGGTTCATTGAAGATGTTATCAGTTAACATGAGGCCATACTGGAGTAGCGTGAGTCTTAATTCAATATGAGTGGTAGCCTTACAAAAAAAGGGGAAGAGTCACACAGAAAGACACAGAGAGAAGATGGTCATTTGATGACAGAGGCAGAAATTGGAGTGAAGCAGCAGTAAGTTAAGACTTGACTGGGCGGTATGTCCAAGATAGCTTATTCACATGGTGCACCGTTTATCAGTTTATTGATTCTCAGTTCCAAATTCTCCCTTTTTTGTCTGCTCTACAAATTGGATCTGGGCCCTTTAGATATCTGTTTGTTTGCCACCTGGCATTGAAACTTTCTCAGTAGATGTCACTGGTGATACTTTTCAGGAGGAAAAGATTTTCCTTCTTGGTTCCAGTATACTCACTAGGCTGGCTACGCAGTGTATGCAGCTTCTCCAGCACTTGGCTCTTAAAGTGCATGGTGATTAGAAGCGCTTAGCAGCAGCAGCTTCACCCAGCACACCTCTTGGGAAGTCTTGTAGTGGAGCACCTCCAGTGGGACACCACCCTGTGAACAGCTTTCCCTGATTCCCTAAAGAGATTTCTGTTGAGTTCCAGAATTTTTCTGCCCTTCAGTAGCCATGTCCTAAGAAGGTCTGGATCTCAGCCCAGGTTGGAGTTGTAGGGGTGGCTCTACCTTTGACATTCTGTCTCAACCACAGGGATAGTGATTATTATATATCATGCTATATAATATCTGATATTGTATTATATATTGTATCTGCTATTCCTATACTTTTTATATTCTCTTTATTTCAAACTAACCAATCCCTCATTACGGCAATACTGTTATTGTTAATAATTCAAATTTTCACTGTGTAAATTAGTCTATGGTTTCTGCCTCCTGACTGAACCCATCCTTATTCACATGGTGAGCTGTTGATGGGTGTTGTCAACTGACTCAGTTGGGCTATTAAAGAGAGAAGCGGTACATGGTTTCCCCATGTAGTTTGAGCTTCTCATGCTCTGGCAGCTGGACTCCAAGAGCAAATGTTTTCAAGAAAACCAGGTAGGATATGCAAGGCTGCTTATGACCTAGCCTGAGATGTCCAAGAATATCACTTCAGCATTCTACTTGTCAAGCAAACAACTAAGGCCATAGAGTTTCAAAGCAAGGGGAGTAGCAAAGACTTTGTGGTCACCTTAATCTACCAAAACATATGAGATCACATATAGTAGATATTTTTATGTGGCAATATAATAATAAACTAATAATAAATAATAAACTAATTCATTTATTTATTATTATTATTTCATTCATTTATCCACTGATTCATTTATTCTTTTAATAATCTTTACTGAGTATCTTCTCTGTGCTCACATCTGTAGACATCCTTCCTGAAGTATGAATCATTATAAAGCCTGCCTTGCATTCAGTGAGCTTGCAATGTTCTTGGGAGAGTAAAACTTAGATAATCAGAGATGATTAAAAAAAAATAAAGTGTATAACTAAGTATTCAGTTAAACAATAAAGTGCCAAAATGCATAAAATTATAGTGAGCCAAAAACAGATCCCAGGAGTCCTGACTTGCAGCCCAATGTTTAATTTGCCAAAAACAAAACAAACAGTACCTAGTTGAAAATAAAAGGTCTGGCCACCAAAATATTTCAGAATGAGCATCCATCATTTTTGCATGTCACAACTATGGCAAGAAGTCCCGAGAGAAATTATTTCTGTGAAAACATTGATTTTTTTTCCTTTGTTAAAAATTGTGCCACCATCTCAATCAACAAATCAGAAAACTGGTGTGATTAGACAATTTCTACTGTATGTAACTGGTATCCAAACCATGTACATTTTTGGCAGAGTCATATTTTATTGACTTTACAATTTTCAACTCAAAAGCCATAAGGAGCTAAGAATCACTATTCTGGATATCTATTTTAGAGATGTAAGAAAATCCAACTGCAATATATATCTAAAAACAAAATTCCAAACATCAACAGGTTGTTTTTTAAAATTATATATATATATAGGCATATGTATGTATATGCCTATATATATATATAACAAAACTAGAACTAAACTGACAGAAGCGCTATTTAGCTTTGCAAAGGACATTATTTTCTTCACATATATTCTGGAAAGTAATTAAATTCTAGGCAACAGTAGAGTTCTTTTTCATGTTAGTGATAAAAAGACTGGGGGAAAAATCGTATCATATGATCTCCTTCTAAGTAAGGAGATAAAAGTACATTGTCAAATGAGAATCTCACCTGAGACTCCTGCTAGAAATAAGGCTTCTCTGAATGAAGATCAGGGAATCATCTCCTACCAAGGAAGCAACCTGAATTCCGCTCATGGAATTCACTCCGTCAAACAGTTGTAAAGGAGACAGATTAGCATTTAAAGAAGACCTTTTGAGTCAGAATGCACAATGTCACCAAGGAATGATGAAAGTCTGTTACAAGCTCCTACGAGTCTGCATTAAGAGGAAAAGAGTTTCCCAATAAACTAGGGTAACACATTAAATGCCCCAAACAAATCCTTGGACATTGGCCAATCTCATTTTACTATAGAATATCCTATGTTCTTTTCCTACTCTATTCTTTCATCTCTAACCCCTCCCTAACTTCTGAACAGCTTAAAATACTGAACTCATTTCAAAACATTACAAAAGTCATTTATTATGTATTTTCCTTCATTACTAAGGATGGTACTATTTTCAGAAATAAAGCCTGAATGTTGGCTTCAAATAAACATTCATTCAAATTCTAATTAAATTACTTTACTGAAACGTATTTGAAACCAATTACTTATTGGAGCCGGTAGTAATCAGAAACTACATACACTGAATTTCCATGCAGTTCGGAATTTTGAATAGGTTGTATAATAAAGATGATTACTCGGGGGAATTAAAAGAAAGAGACGCTTCCCTTTAAACTAGTATATGCAGTGAATGTAACTTCAAATGTTTCCAAATCTCGTGTGTGTGTGTGTGTGTGTGTGCGCGTGTGTGTGTGTGTGCGCGCGCGCGCACGCGTGCATAGGAGGTTTGGATGGGCAGTGTGGTATGCTTAAGGGATCATGGAAGCTGCATGGTATACTGAAAGCAAGAATGTGCTCATAGTATGTGTTATGGATTGAATTGTGTTCCCCCAAAATGTGTGTCAACTTGGCTAGCCATGATTCCCAGTATTGTATGACTGTCCACCATTTTGTCATCTGATGTGATTTTCCTATGTGCTGTGTAAATCCTGTCTCTATAATGTTAATGAGGCAAGATTAGAGGCAAGCAGAACTCAATCTACAAGATTAGGTTGTGTCTTAAGTCAATCTGTTTTGAGATATAAGAGAGAGAAGCAAGCAGAGAGGCAAGAGATCTCATACCACCAAGAAAGTAGTGCCAGGAGCAGACCACATCTTTTGGACCTGGGATCCCTGTGCTAAGAAGGTCTGAGACCAGGGGAAGATTGATGACAAGGACCTTTCCCCAAAGCCAACAGAAAGAGAAAGCCTTCCCCTGGAGCTGGTGCCCTGAATTCAGACTTCTAGTCTACTAGACTGTGAGAGAATAAACTGCTCTTTCTTAAAGCCATCCACTGGCGGTATTTCTGTTAATAGCAGCACTGGATAACTAAGATAGAATGTATAATGGCACTTGTGAAGAAGGAGTCTCTAGAGTAAGGAAATGTCTACATCCTACCATCACAATTTAACTAGGCTGCTCACTCTATATTTTGGAGCCATACAAGTTCCAAATCAGAATGATTGCACAACTGAATTGATTCCTTTTTATGCTGAAGATGATGATGAAGGTCATTGACTCCTTATTTCCTTCTTTGGGATCCCCATTACTTTACCAGCCCAAATTTGTTAGTCATATTAGTTAGTATAGGTCAAAATGAATGTTTAAATGCTAAAGGAATGAGAAGCCAAATAAGTCTTCTCTTGTTGTTAGGTGCCGTTGAGTCGGTTCTGACTCATAGCAACCCTACGTACTACAGAACGAAAACACTGCCTGGTCCTGAGCCATGCTCACAATCATTGCTATGCTTGAGCCCATTGTTGCAGCCACTGTGTCAATCCATTCTAGTTGAGGATCTTCCACTTTTTCACTGACCCTCTACTTTGCCAAGCATGATGTCCTTCTCCACTGATCCCTCCTGATAACATGTCCAAAGTATGTAAGACATAGTCTCTCCATCCTTGCTTCTAAGGAGCATTCTGGTTGTACTTCTTCCAAGACAGATTAGTTCATTCTTTTGGCAGTCCATGGTATATTCAATATTCTTCACCAACACCACAATTCAAAGACGTCAATTATTCTTCGGTCTTCCTTATTCATTGTGCAGCCTTCACATGCATAAGATGCGATTGAAAATACCATGGCTTGAATCAGGGACACCTTAGTCTTCAAGGTGACAAATCTACTTTTCAACACTTTAAAGAGGTTTTTCCCAGCAGATTTGCCAAAAGCAATGCGTCTTTTGATTTCTTGACTGCTGCTTCCATGGCTGTTGATTGTGGCTCCAAGTAAAATGAAATCTTTGACAACTTTAATCTTTTCTCTGTTTATCATGATATTGTGTATTGTTTCAGTTGTAAGGATTTTTATTTTCTTTCTGTTGCAGTGTAATCCATACTGAAGGCTGTGGTAAGCCTTCTCTTAGTAAGAATTTAACTATGCAAATCTTCCTGGCAATGATGAGATTTGAAGAGCTACATAAAAATTTAAGAGAGAACATTTTCAAAAAGGACGTTAGATATGAGTGAAGATGCAACACAGAAATTTTGCCAGTATGTTGTCAATACAATTAGCTCCTTTATTAAAGATGATCTGGTTTTACTTTCAAATGTCTCTTTTTCTAAATCTAACCTCTTCATTAGAATGCCCCACACAGAGTTAGCTTGCATCTCTAATGGCTAAAATGCTTACTTACCACATTTGAAAATTGTCCTTCCTTCTTGCTCCTACCTATCACCTCCATCCTATTCTCCCATTGCATTATTTCCAACAGCACTGAAAGCTTCTGCAATTATCCAGAAGAGTGTGGTATCTAATTGGGACAAATTCTAGGTCAACTTGTTATGGTCTTTAATAATGTCTCAAGATCATTAGGTGTCATAAAATTCAATTTTGATATCATGGACTTTTCCTCCACTGTTTGTCGTATTTTTATAAAAATTCTATACATTAAACTGGTGGGAATTTTCTTGAATCTCTCAAGATACAGATAGACAGAGAGATAAATAGATAGATGGATGGATGGATGGATGGAGTCAGGGATTGAATTGTGTCCCCCAAAAATATGTGTCAACATGGCTAGGCCATGATTCCCAGTATCCTGTGGTTGTCCTCCATTTTGTGATTTGGCGTAATGTTCCTATGTGTTGTAAATCCTAATGTCTGCCTGTGGTTAAGAGGAAGATTAGGTTATGTTAAAGAGCATTAGGATGGGATGCAAGACCCTTACTCAGGTCACATCCCTGATTCAAGGTAAAACGAGTTTCCCGGTGGTGTGGCCTGCATCACCTTTTATCTTATAAGAGATAAAAGGAAAGAGAAGCAAGCAGAAGGTTAGGAAATCTCATGCCACCAAGAAAGCAGTGCCAGGAGCAGTGCACGTTCCTTGGACCCATGGTCCCTGTGCTGAGAAGCTAGACCAGGGGAAGATTGATGACAAGGATCTTCCCAGAGAACTGGCAGAGAAAGAAAGCCTTCCCTGGTAGCTGGTACCCTTAATTTGGACTTCTAGCTTCCTAAACTGGGAGAGAATGAATTTCTGTTTGTTAAACCATCCACTTGTGGTATTTCTGTTATAGCAGCACTAGATAACTAAGACGGATGGATGGATGGTTGGATGGATGGATGAGGAGAGAGAGAGAAACTCCCCCCCATGACACACACATTTCATTATTTGATGTACTTTCCTTGAAATGCATTTCTATACATCTTCCATTATGCTTGTGACATTTTTCCAATGCTGTTTGTAATATCCTGACTACCTCACCAAGTGGTTAAGTACTCTTTTGCTCTAATAAGTTTTCCTCCTTAAGTGAACTTCATTAACATTCTGAATATAAATACAGCTTGCTGTGATGCATTTGGGGATTTTTCTACCATATTTTTCTGAATTATTCTTCAGTTACAGACACTCATGGACATTCTGAGAACTGCACTTCCTGAAAAGATAGTTGTAAATTGAAGGCTCCAATTGAAACTCCTGCCAACACTGGGAATCAAATAAAAAAGGTGAATGAAGTGAAAAGGTGTAAAAGTAGTGGAAAACAATCAAGACTCCAAAATTTACAGAAAGTTTGTGATTAGAGTGCTTTCCATGAGTCTTTTGGAGGTTCAGAAAATGAGGGAGGCAGTGATTCTGGGGATACTGATACCCTCAATACAGCTATTTTCATTCATAACCAAATACATGAGCCTCATCATTTTGTCCTTTCATTTACTGGTTGCCACTTTTCCTTCCTTCAGGCTCATAAACTCAAAGAGATTGTTGGCTCGAAAGTCAGACTGTACAAGGCTCAATATCATGAAAATACACTGAGTCAGCAATTTCTAAACAGATTATGTAAATAGAACTGAAATAAGTGCCGACGTTTAAGTACTGAAGGCCTCAGGGTCTTCAATTAATTGAAGCAAACTCAAAGGTAGACTGCTAAATCATTTGTTTTCAGAATGTACCATGGGTTTATCCAAAGAATACATTAATTTGTCCATGAAAACACTTGTGTCACTTTCATGTCGCCAGACAAAAAGAAAAAAAAAAACAACTTTTCATTCAAACATTAAAATCAGAGACTCCCTGTAGCCACAGCATAAAAGCAGTAGGCAGCAATTTAAAGGTGACCCACTCTTAAAACACTTTCTTTGCACATTTCATACTGAATTCAACTTCTGTCACCTCAGGAGCTGCTTTTTCTGGGGTTATACTATTCAGCTGTCACTGTGTATCATCTGGAGAATGCAAATTCCTTTTCTTAAAACTATTTTGCTCCATAAACAATTATAAATCATCCACGAGGAACCAGCATCATGAAGGAAAAATAAAAAAGACATTGTTTCACACCATTGAGAGTTGCCTCTTCTTTTGTCTCTCTGAAATCCTGGAACAGTCTTTATTAACTATGGAAAGCATATCCTTAGTCTACAGAGGGAATACTTATTTCTTAACAGATGATGATTTATCATTTTAGGACAGAAAGCTGCATTAGCAAACCTGAAAATGGCTAAAAGTGTAATCACCTTGCCTGGCAATTATATGTGTGACAGATTCATTTATCTACCTGTATCGTGCCTTAATGTACACCAGCACTCAGTTAATTGTTGGAGTGCACTTCTCTGCAATAATAGTGGGATTTTTTAGAGAATCCTGAAACAGAAAACACTTACAAATAAATACCTATGTCATTAATTACTCGATCAAAACAATACTGCAAAATGTCAGAGAACAGAGATAACAGAGAAAAGAAAAGAAAACGCCATTTGGGTAAATAAATTAAAACATCAATTATTGAAATGATATCAGCATGTTATTTCTGGACGAGTGTATGAAGAAGCTTACAAGCAATCTCTGGCAACAGACTTTAAAAAAGCATATCACAAAAGTGGTATAATTTTTACTAATCTAGAACGAAAATGTTGCTTTAAAAAAACTTTAAATAGAAATAAAACTTTACCATTATCTGGAATATCCTATATGCATCTCTCTCTTTCAGTTTCTGTTATATGTACATTTATTCTCATATCATTCTATACATTTTATATATTTTTAAATTTTTACTCAATGAACTTTCTTATATACATGCATTGATAATAAGAAGCATGCCTAAAATTTTATTGACATCAGCAGCTTTCATGTTGCCTGTCTCGGTCGCTGTAAAAAGATAGGATAGTGTATTTCACAAACACTAAAAATGTTTGTATATCAATTCAGTAAAAATCGTAATTAGAAGAAGTAGAAAAAGATGAATTATGAATTTTTTCTTAGTATAAAATGTCAATTTGAAGTGAATATAGGGGAAAATAGAAAAAGGACACAGAAAAAAAATATTGTCCCATCATATTTAGAGATATTATTGAGTTTTATCAAGATCACTCAAGATTGCATTTTTATACCACAAGCTTGTCCTAGTGTTTGAAAACTGCCTAGCACCTTGCATTTTAAACAGCACACTCCCTGGGTCTTTAGTTAGTGATTGCTTTGGGAGAAGAGGAGGGAATTTCACGGCACTAAATGGTGGTCTGGAAAACCTGAGACCAGACAATCTTGAACATAAATCCTGACTTCAACAACTTACATGCTGAGTGATCACAGGCAAATAACAACCTCTACGAAACTCAATTTCCTCAATTTTTCAACTTTAAAAAGGGAGTGATAGTGCTTCCCTCACAAGTTGTGTGTGCGTGTATGTGTGTGAGATGACAAAAGAGCTATGATTCTGCAAACCATCCAGCGTAATTCCTGTTCTCCAGCTGCTGTTCAATACAGGCAATTATCTTGACATCCCTCTGCAAGGCAACTCCTTCAGTTTGCCCACCTTTAAGTTTATCAACAATTCAGCCAAAAGATAGAGAGTGGCTCTTATGAGCCAGTTTATTAGGTCCTACAAAAATTAATAAACCACTCTGCAGTCCAAAGACTCTTATGTTGTTTGGTCTCCTGCCTGTCCTTCTCACCTTCCTTCCTACCACTTCCAAATGTATTTTCCTAGACCTTTCTAAGAATTGCCAATTATCTCCCACAGTTTTGCCTATGAGTAAGAAGCAGCCTCACTGTTTCCTGAAATATTCTTAGTCCTCTTCTCTTTATCCAGTGTGTTACAAGCACAGTCTCAACACGACCGTTCAGTTGGTTCCCGTTTGTGAGACATGCTTATCTCTGATCCCTCCTCCTCTAGAGGCAGAAAGATGTACCAAGGGCCCCAAGAATCAAAGACGCCTTTTTTTGCCCAAAGCCATTATATCAAAAGCAGAATCCAGAACCATATCTAAGGAGGAGAGAGAGGCTATGAATGTCCACTCGGGGATTTTTAGTTTTATTGCTACTGAAGGCACCTCTTCCCCTAAAGCAAGCTATTAATACGGGTCCCAAGAAAGCAATAGATTTATAAATCCATGAAAATAGAGCCTTCTCTTAGTTTTTATACTACCACCTCTTGATCTATAATATGTATAAAACAAATCATACTTTTTTTTTAATCAGAATATTCAGACTGGATAAAACCTTGTGTAAGAATAAGATACTCACTTACACTTCTAATTTTACTATGAGGAAATTGAGGCTCAAAGAGAAGAGAAAGAAAGTAACTATTATTTGTTGAACACTGAATTTGTACAAGGCATTAGGCATTTGGCCTATGATAACTTTCACTTTACAAATGAGGCAACTGAGGCTCATAGCTCGTCAGGGAAATCTTGAAGGTTATGCAATGTAAGAAACTACTAAGTGGAAGAATTGAAATCTGAACAATGTTCTGACTCTAGACCATTTTTGACATCACCTTTTGACATAAGAGAATTCTGCTATTTAGAGAAATCACATGACTTGTCCTGAAATATTTCAATTAGAATAGTAAAATGTATAAGCACAATTTGCTGTTCTCCAATCTAGTCCTTGTTCTACCATGCCAAATGACTGCAACTTTTAATACTGAGATAACTCAAAAGCCACAATCACCATAGAATAAAATCTAATCAATCTCTTGGTCTTTGTTTTTTTTTTTTTGTAGGGGGGAAGGGTTTCTTTTTTTTTTTTTTTTCCATTATAAGTTTTAGCGTGCATAATTTCCAATGTTATTTTAATTATATTGTAAGTTTTGTGAAAGGGATTACTTTAAAAATACAGTTAAAATTATCTTTTACTGGTGCTTCACTAAGATTTAGACATGGAGGAAGTTAAACATTGTTCTAAAATTTAATGTTAGATGGTCATAAAGTGTTCTTTGCGTCTAGAGACATTACAATTGTGTAAGCAAAAATAATTAATGAGATATTCACATATATGTAATGTTCTCTTGTATTTTTAGTTTAAGTGGTTCTAAGCAGAAAAAAATCTTTTCAAAATTCATTCCACTGCAATAAAGAATTTTGAGAATTTTTATATTTAATTTTTTTCTTATTCAGTGTCTCATAAGTTTTATTTGATGAATTGTTATGGACTGAATTATGTCCTGCAAAAAGATACGTTGAAGTCCTAACCCCTGTATCTGTGAATGTGACCTTGTTTGAAAATAGGGTTTTTCTTTTGTTATTGGTGAAGTTAAACAAGATCATACTGGAGTAGAGCAGGCCTTAATCCTAATTCCTTTTCAGTGGTGTCTTATAAAGGGGAGAACAAGAACAGAAAAGAATGCTGCTACACAGGGGAAAGATAGCATCTGAGGATCTGTGCTGAGAGACACTATGATTTTCTCACATTTTCCTATATATCCTGCACATACACCTAATCCTCACAGCCATTTTAAATACATTTAAGACAGTGTAGGGTATTCAGAAATATATGATTATTTTAACAAGTTCAAATATAACATGATTAAACTTCATCTTGGATCTACCTTTCAATTGTAATGAAAAGCTTTAGTTAGAAACAATTATTGATCATTCATTCATTTATTTATGCATTAGTTCAGAAAATATTAAGACCTTGTTATGTGTAAGACACTGGAGAATAAGTATATGAATCATGAAGTCCAAGGTAAGATATACACTTGGGTAATATAAGCCCCAGTGGCACAGGTGTTAAGTGCTTGGCTACTAACTGAAAGTTCCGTGGTTCGAATCTACTAGCTGCTCCATGGGAGAAAGATGTGGCAGTCTGCTTCTGTAAAGATTCAGCCTTGGAAACCCTATGGGCAGTTTTACTCAGTCCTATAGGGTCGTTATTAGTTGAAATAGACTTGAAGGCAACAAGTTTGATTTTTAACTATAATGTGAGATAAAATGTATACTGAGTAACAAAAATTTGATATGAAAATGTAAATTCTCTTACATCAGTTACTCTCCAAAGGGAGCAAGTTACTCTTTCAACTACCTTACTGAGAAGCACCACACAATAAAAAAAGTTTTTATTTTTGCAGAACTTTCTTTTTAAATGAGGAGAAAAATGAAGACCTAATATAATTGTGGTGAAGCCTTTGAGAAAATAAATGTAAAACCTGGACACATGGTTTAAATGAAATAAATATTATTAGGCCTTGAATTTTTAATAACAATTTTGCATGTAGAAGAACCTCCTAAATTGAATTCTAAGATTAAAATTTTGAGCAAATATTAAATTGAGAAAATATCAGATGACTTCTATCCCTAGACCCAGTTCTATTATTTCACTCTTAACACTATTATTTCTACATGATACCACGTAATAAGCCACAAGCACGTTTTTACCAATTTCCTTACTGTGTTTAGGAAGAAGTCAAGTCAATTTTAATCCCCAATAGAGAAGAATGAAAATGAAAAGATGATTTAAATGCCTCACTTTAGTCTTAATATGGAATATCCACAAGTCTTTAGGAGTCAAGGGAACTTTGGTCAGGTAAGATACAGTGTATCATGTAAATTCATCTATAGGTCCCAAAACTTTTTTTATAGTTTCTTATTTTGATATAATTTCAAACTTACAGAAAAATTACAAGGATAATACAAGGAACTCCCATTTACACTGCACTATCCCAAGATATACCAATTGATTAACCCAAATCCATTGTTGTTGAGTCGATTCCAACTCATAGTGACCCTATAGGACAGAGTAGAACTGCCCCACAGAGTTTCCAAGGGACGCTTGGTGGATCCAAACTGCCAACCTTTCAATTAGCAGCCAAACTCTTAACCACTATGCCACCAGGGTTTCCACCCATTGATTAGATGTCCCCAGTTTGTGTGTGTAGGGTTCTCTCCCTCTCTCTATATATAAAATACTGAAGTACTTAGGAATAAAAGTGTACATTATTTCCATCTTACTCTCAAATGGCTTAGAAAAGGAAATATATATATACATGTATATATATAAATGGATTTAGATGTGTGTGTATATATATGCATATATATATTTACACATATCTACTTCTATATCTATATATACATATATATTTATATATACCTCTATCTCTACCTATATACACACACACACACATATATACATATAAATATTTCTTTTTTCTAAGTCCTTTGAGAATAAGGTGGAAATAATGCACTGTTTTATTCCTAAATACTTCAGTATACATTTCTTAGTAAATAGACATTCTCTTATTTTCAGTTATCAAGATCAGAAAATTTAAGATTGATATAATAATATTTAGCCACGGTCCATATTTATTTTTTTTAATTATTCCAATTATGCCCTGTGTTATTTTCTGATCAAGGATCCAATCTAGGTTCATGCATTGCATTTATTTATCTTGTCTCCATTAGTTCTCTGTAATCTGGAGCATATCCTTAATATTTCTTTGTCTTTCTTGATGCAGACATTTTCGAAGTGTACAGGCCAGTTATTTTGGAGATTGGCAGGTATGCCGTTGAAGTGACATTGTGTCCCTCTCAGCTGATCATATCAGAAGGCGCTTAATGTCAGTCTGTCCACATATTGATGATATTCTGATCACTTGGTTAAAGTGGTGTCTAACAGATTTCCTCCCAATATGCTTATATTTTAATGCATTATTTTTAATATTCACTAATTCCAAATGTCAAGTTTTAAAAGATGATTTCTGATTATCAAGTGGATAAAATGAAATTTAAAACAAACAAAATAACTACGCTCACTCAATTGCTGTGTCCCTAAACCATATCCTATCAGTCAGAAACTGTCAAAAATATGCAATTTTGTGGTGGTTCAACTAATTTAGACAAATATTTATTAATTACCTGCTATGTGAGAGATATTACAGATGCTAAAAAGATGCCTTGAACAGATTACAATTTAGTAAGGAGGAAACCACTACTCGTCTGTCAGTTTCTAGTATTGTGGTGGCTTGTGTGTTGCTATAATTCTGGAACCTAGGCCAGCAGGGTCACTCATGGTGGACAGGTCTCAGTGGAGCTTCCAGACTAAGACAGACTAGGAAGAGGGACCTGGTGATGTACTTCTGAAAAAGAAAAAAAAAATTGGCCAGTGAAAACATTATGAATAGCAGAGGAACATTGTCTGATATGGTGCTGGAAGATGAGCCCCTCAGGTTGGAAGGCACTCAAAATATGACTGGGAAAGAACTGCCTCCTCAAAGTAGAGTTGATCTTAACAATGTGGATAGAGTTAAGCTTTTGGGACCTTCATTTGCTGATGTGGTACAACTCAAAATGAGAAGAAACAGCTGCAAACATTCATCAGCGATCGGAACATGGAATGTATGAAGTACGAATCTAGGAAAATTGGAAGTTATGAAAAATGAAATGGAACTCATAAAGATCAATATTCTAGGTGTTAGTGAGCTGAAATGGACAGGTATTGGCCATTTTGAATCAGAAAATCACATGGTCTACTATGCCAGATGAACACACAAATCTGTCCTGGAAAAAGTACAGCCAGAATGCTCCTTAGAAGCATTCTTTGGACATGTTGTCAGGAGAGACCAATCCCTGGAAAAAAATACCATGCTTGGTAAAGTAAAGGGTCAGAGAAAAAGAGGAAGACACAGTGGCTGGAATAATGGGCTCAAGCATACCAATGATTGTGAGGATGGCGCGGGACCAGGCAGTGTTTCATTGTGTTGTACATAGGGTCGCTATGAGTCAGAGCCAACTCAACGGTACCTCACAACAGGGAGCAAAACATCTAACCTGCCTTCATATGAGGACTAAGTGCCTCAGGACATATATAAATTAAGTAAGAGATACTTAATCAAGTTAGGACTAAATCAGGTCACTAGAAGTATGAGGTGGAAGAGAAAAACATTTCCAATGGCATAAAATAAAAAAACAAAAGCATGAAGATAAAATAATCCTGAACAAGTTCTTAGCAACATTTAGGAAATAGGTAATCCCATTTGAGAAGCTTATATGGTGTATATAGAGGATTATCCAATTGTAAATCTGTTAAAGTAGTTTGGATAGATATAAAGCTGAGAAACTTGGCTAATAACAAAAGAAATCAATACATTTTATTAAACTAATGGGGAGTCATAGAAAGAAGTTGAACAAAACAGAGCTCTGATTAGTGTTGTGTTTAGCATATGAATGGATTGAGAAGATTCAGGGGACAGAAAGTTCAATTACTGGGGAGAATGACACAAGCCCAAATGATAAGTAATAAGACTCATTGATATGGTGGTAGAGCTGGAAATTATAAATTTCAGCCCACAGTGGAACTAAACTATTGAGGAAGGATATGTGTTTGTGTGTAGTGACACTGTGGTGCCCACTTACATCCAGTTTACATGGCCAGTATGCTCATCTATTAGCTGCTGTGCGGATTGTCTCCTAAAAGCTCAAATATGCCTCACTTGTCAGGAAACTTGTCCTTCCCTGAATAGGAGCGAGCTTGCATGGGAAGTTACCCATCCTGTTTTGGGGATGGCTATATTCAGTGACTGATTGATACTGGGAAAATACCGGCTCTATGCTCAGGGGAAAACAATGTTATGGTTTTCTCCAGAGGACCCCCCACCCTGATTTGCCAAGGCTCAGCTTCACTTAAGACTACATTCCTGCTACACTTCTTTCTCTTCTCTATCCTGCTGGCCTCCCTTCCTTACAGATATTCCTGAAGAACTCTCCCTCAGTAAATCACAAATTAAGTAAGAGATACTTGGTTAGAGAGCATCAAATCCTAGTCTCAAGCTCTGCTTCTGGGGAACCCAGTCCAGTGAAGAGCAGGCATGTTGTCTTTGGGGTTGGGAGACGGAGACACTGAGCATGAGACACAAAATAATATTGCTGCTTTTAATAGAAATAGGAAAATAAGAATAGAACCCAGTTAAAAGGAAAAATAATTACAAATAATTAGTGAAAGGCATTTGCATGTACCCATGTGGTATCCATTTTGAGATTTAAAAATGATGTGTGCAAAAGAAGACCTAAATCTTGGAAGGGAGGCTAGAGAAACAGAGAGGTGATAAAAAATAAGAGCTCTCAAGAGAGAGAATCTAGAGATCACTTACATTTTGGATATGTCAGAAGGAAGATGACCCCATGGAAGCAATTCAGAACAATCGGCCTCCAAAGGAAGTGAAATTTTCAGAAAGGAACAGCATGATATATTTTAAAGAAAGGTCAAAAGGATAAAAATTGAGAATAGGTGAATGTTTGGGGCAATAAAGAGGATGTTGAGGAGGACAGCAGATTTTCTTCCACGTGTTGGCAGAGAAAGGATACAAGGGATTGCATACACTTTAAGGATGTCAAGGCAGCCACAAAAGCCAGTTGCCGTCAAGTCAATTCTGACTCATGGCAACCCCATGTGTGTCAAAGTAAAATTGTGCCCCATGGGTGATTTTTCAGAAATAGAGCACCAGGCTTTTCTTCCTAGGGGCTGCTGGGTGGACTCAATCCTCCAGTCTTTGGGTTAGCAGCTGAGTGTCTTAACCATTTACACCACCCAGGAACTGCAAGGCAACCGTAGTGATTATTTTTGCCAGAAATTTATTTGGTTGCTCAGTTCATAAAACTGCTATTGAGTGTCTCTAACACTCCCAGTCAGGAGAAGTTGAAGTTAAGCATCATGGGCTGTATACATATTGGAAGGCTTCTACTGATTCATTCTCTGGGGCTTCAGAGAAAGCATTTCAGTCTTTTGCTCCTGAGGATTTGCCTTTCTGATTTATTTTTACCATCTTTATTCCCATAGTCTCCTCTTAATTTTTTCTTGTCTTTAATGGAACAGAACCAAAAAGGAGACACTGTGGAATCTTGCTTGGTTACAGTCATTTCCTATATTCTTCATGTAGAAGAAATTCAAATACTCCCATTTTTTCTTCAAACTCCCTATAGTATTCTGGAATTCAAGATGAACTGAATACAAAAGGTTCATCTTAAAGTAGCTTATAGACTTGAAACATTAAAATGTAATGTCCTTAAAGCATTAGTCCATCTCTTGACCAGCCTATTTTCAAAAAGGTCAAAGCAGTGAAAGTTAAGTGTTAATATTTAGCAGCAACATAAAGGCTTTCCCAGACGAACACTTTAAGTAAAAGTATCTACAACATTTGCATAGGGTACAGAAGTAAAATAATTTGTCTAAAAATCCGATTTTTAAACACATACTTCCCTTTGTTTCGTCTCTAATCTTAACAGTTTTCCTGTACCTGTGACTCAGAATTTTCATAGCATCAGTATTACCTTTAAATATCTACTGAAAACATTTCAAAATGACCCAAACTTTAGCAAAATCAGTTTTTGTTTTTTCCAGACTTGGAGGCGTAACTTAAGGAGCCCTGGTGACACAGTGATTAAGTACTTGGCTGCTACCTGGAAGGCTGTCGATTCAAACCCACTCAACTGCTCCATGCGAGAAAGAACTGGAGATCTGTTTCTGTAACGATTACAACTAGAATACCATATGGGGTACTTCTACTCTGCCACATGGGGTCACCGTGAGTCGGAATTGAGTCGATGGCACCTAACAACAAGAACGAGCAATTTGAATAAAATCTCATCCTCATTTTTTGAGCTTAAATGGTAAATTACTTCAATGCACTGGAGTGGCTGCTGTCCGAATTTTACCTAGGCCAGGGTTTTGCACAACGTTTCCACTAAGATGGCGTGGTAGAGAAGAAGAACAATGGGAGTCTGAAGACCTTGATTTGTTCTCCTTTAAAAACTGGTAGTCACAGATTAAAAAAAAACAACAACAACTTCTTTCAGTCAACAAACAAGAGCACTGTTAGTTTTATTCCACCAGGATCAATACTAATCATGCTATATAACCGACCCAGAGCACTTGGTAACAAGCAGAAGATAGTGAATTCAATTCCATTTTTGTGAGAGCTGCAAGTCAATATGCTCTGAAGACAAACAAAAAAAAATCTAATATTTAGCAAGACTAAAATGGGAACACATTTATAGAACATCATTGTCAAGATTTATGCACAAAGACACGGCATGGCTCTAGACAATGTTAAAATATTACACTTATCACTGTCAAATTTAACTTCTCTCTCACTCTTGAGAGTTATCGCTCTATCTGGCATATTTCAGTACATGTTTCCATTGCCTTCGTGTGTGTGTGTGTGTGTGAGAGAGAATATTGGAGCTTTGAAAGGTTAAAAGGCTACAAGATCTCTGAGTAGAAACAGCGAGGTCACAAGTAATTCGGCAAATGCAGCAGAGAGAACAATAGGAAAGTGGTGAAGGCGAAAGGAAATAAAATGCGACTTAGTGTAAGACAAACCCGGAGGGGAAGAGCAGAGGGTGAATGCCAAATTGATTTTACAAAGGAGCATAGGTCTGCTCCCAATGCACACTCCACAGTGTCAATGGATTCTGTGTTTATTGCTTTCCTTTCCACATGGAACGTAGGAAGATACACTCATTAAACTGTACGAGCTTTTAGGAGAATTTCAGTCACACAACCTCAGCCAGCAAACAAGGAGCACTGCATGGACTGATGTAGAATTAATTACTATTCTGTTTGATGCTCAGTCCCAAAGCCCATTGCCGTGGGGTCGAATTCCAACTCATAGCAATCCTATAGAACAGAGTCAAACTGCCCCATGGTGTTTCCAATTCTGTTACAGAAGCAGATTGCCACATCCTTCTCCTGGGGAGCAGCTAGTGAGTTTGAACCTCTGATTTTTCAGTTAACAGCTGAGCGCTTTAACCACTGGTCTACCAGGACTCTTTTGATGCTTAATAGGTGCATTTTAAAATAATGTCATCCCTCTTAAATACAAACTATGCTTATCACAAGCAACATCATGATAAATGGAGAAAAGATTGACGTTGTCAAGGATTTCATTTTACTTGGAGCCACAATCAACAGCCATGGAAGCAGCAGTCAAGAAATCAAAAGACACATTGCTTTTGGCAAATCTGCTGCAAAAGACCTCTTCAAAGTGTTGAAAAGTAAAGATGTCACCTTGAGGACTAAGGTGTGCCTGACTCAAGCCATGGTACTTTCAATCGCATCATATGCATGTGAAAGCTGGACAATGAATAAGGAAGATCAAAAAAGAATTCATGCCTTTGAATTGTGGTTTTGGTGAAGAATATTGAATATACCATGGACTGCCAAAAGAATGAACTAATCTGTCTTGGAAGAAGTACGACGAGAATGCTTCTTAGAAACAAGCATGGCGAGACTACGTCTTACATACTTTGGACATGTTATCAGGAGGGATCAATCCCTGGAGAAGGACATCATGCTTGGTAAAGTAGAGAGTCAGCGAAAAAGAGGACGACCTTCAATGGGATGGATTGACACAGTGGCTGCATCAATGGGCTCAAGCATAGCAACGATTGCGAGGATGGTACAGGACGAGGCAGTGTTTTGTTCTTTAGTACACAGGGTCGCTATGAGTTGGAACCGACTCCATGGCACTTAACAGCAACAACATACTTATCACATTGACCTAATGAGTCTCTCTTTTTCAAGACTAATAATAAAAACTAAGAAACAAATTGTCTACTGGTTTCATTGTCCTCAGAAGAAGCAAAGCATCACAAACCTTTCCAGTTTTGTTTGTTGTTGTTGTTTTTTTCTCTAGACCTTCATAGTCCACATCTCTTCTTAGTTCCAATCTCCTTTGCTATCATCACTTGTAGTCATATAAAAGCTCTTACCTTTTACTCTGGAGTCCTTGTTGTTGTTAGGTGCCCTTGAGTCAGCTCCGACTCATTATGATACTGCGTACAACAGAATGAAACACTGCCCAGTCCTGTGCCATTCTCACTGTATTCTAGAGTCCGTATGTGGTATAAATTGTTAAGCTATCAGCTCCACTGGCAGTTTGAACTCACCCAGAGGTACCTCAGAAGGTAAGCCTGGTGATATGAGTCTGAAAGATCATTTGAAAACCCTGTGGAGCACAATTCTACTCTGCACACATGGCATTGCCATGAGTCAGAATCGACCCGACATCAACTAACAACAACTTTTACTCGTTTAAGTGGGTTCACCTGGTTTCAATTCTCTCTTGTTTAAGTTAGTAGCTATTCTGTGAGATCTTCTAAAATTGCTAAAACTGACTTTTTGCTTTATTTTATATTCAGATGACAGTGCATAGGTTTATTTTATATTCAGATTATAAAGCATAATTGGAAATGAAATAAAATACTATAAATTTTAATATTTCCTGGTATGTTTGAGACAATGATTCTGGATTTTCTTTGCTGTTATTGTTGTTAGGTGCTGTGATGGTCCATTACATTGATGACATTATGCTTATTGGACCTAGTAAGGAAGGCATATCAGTGATTCTAGACTTATTGATAAGACATTTGCATGCTAGATGGTGGAAAATGAACCCTACAAAAATTCAGGTGCCTTCCACCTCAGTGAAATTTCTAGAGGCCATTGGTGTGTGACATGTCAAGATATTTCTTCTAAAATGAAGGATAAGTTGTTGCATCTGGCCTCTACTGTAACTAAAAAGGAGGCACAACGCCTGTAAGGCCCCTTTGGATTTTGGAGGCAACACATCCCTTATGTGGGTGTGCTACTCTGGCCTATTTATTAAGTGACTTGAAAAACTGCTAGTTTTGAGTGGGGCCCAGAACAAGAGAAGGCTCCGCATCAGGTTCAGGCTGCTGTGCAAGCCGCTCTCCCACTTGGGCCATATGATCTAGCTGATCCAATGGTGCTTGAAGTGGCAGTGGCAGATAGCGATGCTGTCTGGAGTCTTAAGCAAGCCCTTATTCGTGAATCAGACCCTTAGGAATTTGGAGCAAAGTCCTGCCATTCTCTGCATATAACTACTTCCCTTTTAAGAAACAGCTTTTGGCTTGTTACTGGGCCTTAGTAGAGACTGAATGCTTAGGCATGGGCCACCAAGTCACCATGAGTCCTGAGCTGCCCATCACACACTGAGTGTTGTTTGACCCACAAAGTATAAAGTCGAACGTGCACAATAGCACTCCATCATTAAACGGCAGTGATATAAATGAGATTGGACCCAAGTAGGACATGAAAGCACAAGTAAGCTGCCTGAGAAAGTGGCCCAAATGCCCATGATTTCCATTCCTGTCACATTACCTTCCATCTCCCATTCTGCACCTATGGCCTCATGAAGAATTCCTCAGGATCAATTGACTGAGGAAGAGAAAACTCATGCCTGGTTTACAGATCATTCTGTGCAATATGCAGACACCACTCAAAAGTTGACACTGGCAGCACTACAGCTCCTTTCTGGGACCTCCCTGGAGGACTGTGGTGAAGGGAAATCCTCCCAATGGGCAGAACTTTGAGCAGTGCACCTCATTGTTCACTTTGCTCAGAAGAAGAAATGGCCAGATACGCGACTGTATACTGATTCATGAGCTGTGGCCAGTGGTTTGGCTGGATGGTCAGGGACTTGGAAGGAACATGAATGGGAAATTGGTGACAAGAAGGTATGGGGAAGAGGTATGTGGATAGACCTCTCAGACTGGGTCAAAGAAGTGAAGATATTTGTGTTTTATGTGAATGCTCACCAAAGGGTGATCTCGGCAGAGGAGTATTTTAACAATCAGGTGGACAGGGTGACACGTTCTGTGGAAACCAGTCATCCTCTTTCCTTGCCACTCCCATCACTGTCCCATGGGCTCATGAACAAAGTAGTGTGGTGGCAGGGATGGAGCTTATGCATGAGCTCAGCAATATGGAGTTTCACTCACTCATCAAGGCCAACTTGGTTACAGTCACTGATGGGTGCCCAATCTGCTAGCAGCAGAGACCAACACTGAGTCCCCAGTATGGCACCATTCTTCGAGGTGATCAGCCAGCAACCTGGTGGCAGGTTGATTTCATTGGGCAACTTCCATTATGGAAAGAGCAGCCTTGTGTTCTTACTGGAATAGGCACTTACTCTGGATACGGATTTGCCTTCCCTGCACACAACACTTCTGCCAAAACTACCATCCAAGGACTTATAGAATGCTTTATTCACCATCATGGTATCCCAATCAGTATCTCCTCAGATCATGGAATTCACTTCACAGCAAATGAAGTGTGGTACTGGACCCATGTTTATGGAATTTACTGGTCTTACCATGTCCCCCATTATTCTGAAGCAGCTGGCTTGATAGAATGATGGAATGCCCTTCTAAAGACACAATTATGACACCAGCTAGGTGGCAATACCTTGCAGGGTTGGAACAATGTTCCTCAGGAGGCTGTATACTCTAAACTAGCATCCAATACATGGTGCTGTTTCTACCGTATCCAGGAGTCATGGGTCCAGGAATCAAGAAGTGGAAATGGAGTGACACCAATATTACCTCTAGTGACCCACTCACAAAAATTTTTCTTCCAGTCCGCATGACCCTATGTTCTGCAGGTCTAGAGGTTTTAGTTCCAAAGGGAAGAATGCTTTCACCAGGAGACACAACAAAGATTCCATTGAACTGGAAATTAAGAATGCTACCCAGCCACTTTGGGCTCCTCATGCCTCTGGATCAACAGGCAAGAAGGGAGTTACCTTATTGGCTGGTGTGAGTGATCCTGATTATGAAGGGGAAATTTGATTGACGTTATATAATGGAGGTAAAAAGGAATATATCTGGAAAACAGGAGATCCCTTAGGACGTTTCTTAGTACTACCACGCCCTGTGCTTAAAGTCAATGGAAAACCAGAGCAACCCAATTCCAACATGACTACTAGTGGCCCAGACCCTTCAGGAATGAAGGTTTGGGTTACCCCACCAACAAAGAACCACGACCAGCTGAGGTGCTTGCTGAGGTCAAAGGGTATACAAAATGGGTGGTGGAAAAATGTAGTTCTAAATACCAGTTACGACCACATGACCAGTTACAGAAATAAGGACTGTTATTGTTATGAGTGTTTCTTCCTTGTATGTGTGCATCAAACGTTTTTGTTTTCATCACTTATAAAATATAAGATGTAAAATATAGGCTGGTGTGTTTTTGGTTGTACTCATATTAGGTGTATCATGTTAGGAGTAAGTATGACTTTATAACTGTCTTTATTTAGAGATTGTGAATGGTTTAAGGAGATATGTACAGGTGCCTAGTTGACAAGGGGTGGACTGAGATCTTTAAGGTTATGTGTAAAATTGGCTGGGCCACGATTCTCAGTGGTTTGGCAGTTATGTAATGATATAATTTGGAAAACATTGGACTGATTGCTCTTCCATAATGTAATCACCTCCATTATGAGATCTGATGTAATGTAATCACCTCTATGATGAGATCTGCTATGAGCAGCCAATCGGTTGTGAGAGGAGTTTCCTCAGGGGTGTGGCCTGAATCCAATATATATGGATATTCTGGCAAAGCTTGCTGGCTTTTGCTCACTCTGGATCCTGCATCTGACTCATCATCATCTGACCTCTGGTTCTTGGGACTTGAGCTAGCAGCTTGCCTGCCGTTCTTGGGATTGGTCAGCCTCCATAGCCTGTGGGCCAGCAGCCTGCTGTCTGACCTCCTGATCTTGGGTTTCTCAGCCCCTGCATCTAAGTAAGTCAAGAGAAGCCTCCAGCCTGATGCCTGACCCACAGACTTGGGAATTGCCAGCCTCTACAACCATGTAAGCCATTTTCCAGAGATCTCTGTCTCTCTCCCTACATATATATATATATACACACACACACACATACACATACACACACACTTATATACACTTTTCACTGATTTTGCTTCTCTAGAGAACCCAGCCTAAGAGAAGTGCCATCAAGATGGTTCCAACTCATAGTGACCCTATGTACAACAGAAAGAACCACTGCCCAGTCCTGTGCCATCCTCACAATCATTGCTATGTTTGAACCCATTGTTTCAGCCACTGCATCAATCCATCTTGTTGAGGGTCTTCCTCTTTTTCGCTGATCCTGTACTTTAGCATGATGTCCTTCTCCATGTACTAGTCCCTCCTGATAACATGTCCAAATTATGTGAGACAAAGTCTCACCATTCTCAATTCTAAGGAGCGTTCTGGCTGTACTTCTTCCAAGACAGATTTGTTCATTCTTTTGGCAGTCCATGGCATATACAACATTCTTCACCAACACCATAATTCAAAGGCATGAATTCTTCTTTGTTCTTCCTTATTCATTGTTCAGCTTGTGCATGTGCATGAGGTGATCAAAAATACCATGGCTTGGGTCAGGTGCACCTTAGTCCTAGAAAGCAACATCTTTGCTTTTTGACACTGTAAAGAGGTCTTTTGCAGCAGATTTTCCCAATGCAACATGTCGTTTGATTTCCTGACTGCTGATTCCATGGACGTTGACTGTGTTCAAGCAAAACAAAATCCTTGACAACTTCATTATTTTCTGCCTTAATCACAACGTCATTTACTGGTCCAGTTGTGGAGATTTTTGTTTTCTTTATGTTGAGGTGTAATCCGTACTGAAAGCTGTAGTCTTTGATCTTCATCAGTAAGTGCTTCAAATCCTCTTCACTTTCAGCAAGCAAGGTTGTGTCATGTGTATATTGCAGATTGTTAATGAGTCTTCCTCCAATCCTGATGTCATGTTCTTCATATAGTCCAGCTTCTCAGACTGTTTAATCAGCATACAGATGGAATAAGTATGGTGAAAGGATATAGCTCTGATGTGCACCTTTCTTGACTTTAAAACACACAGTATCCCCTTGTTCTGTTGGAACGACTGCGTCTTTGACTATGTACAGGTTTCTCACGAGCACAATTAAATGTTCTGGAATTCCCATTATTCGCAACATTGTCCATAATTTGCTATGATCCAAACAGTCCAATGCCTTTGCATAGTCGATAAAACACAGGTAAACATCTTTATGGTATTCTCTGCTTTCATCCAAGATCCATTTGACATCAGCACTGATATTCCTTGTTTCGGGTCCTCTTCCAAATTCAGCTTGAATATCTGGCAGTTCCCTGTCGATGTACTGCTGCAACCATTTTTGAAATTATCTTTAGCAAAATTTACTTGTACATGATATTGTTTGAGAATTTCTGCATTCTTTTGGATCACCTTTCTCTGGAATAGGCACAAGTATGGATTTCTTTCAGTCGATTGGCCAGGTAGCTGCCTTCCAAATTTTTTGGCATAAAACAATAAGCACTTTCAGCATTGCATTCTTTTTTTTTGAAACATCTCAATTGGTATTCCATCAATTCCCAGAGCCTTATTTTTCACCAACGCCTTCAGTGCTGCTTGGATTTCTTCCTTCAGTAACGTCAGTTCTTCATGATTTACTACCTCTTGAGATGGTTGAATATTGACCAGTTCTTTCTGGTACAGTGACTCTGTGTATTCCTTCCATCTCCAGGTTTTCTTTAAACCAAACAACAACAACAACAACAAATAAACAATCCTTTTCCTATGGAGTCGATTCCAACTCATAGAGACCCTGTAGGACAGAGTAGAACTGCCCCATAGGGTTTCCAAGGAGCGACTATTAGATTCTAACTGCCAACCTTTTTGTTGGCAGCCAAGCTGTTAACCACTGTGCCACCAAAACTCTGGATTTTCTTTAGGAGGGGATTATTTACCAGGTATATGAGTGTTGGGAGTGCTGAAGAAGGGGATACATGTGTCTCAGGGGAATGATCAGTTGGAAGCAACCGTGCAAAGGGTTCTCGAAGGCATTCAGAATGGATAGCAACAAGAATCTCCTGCTCAAAGTGGCTTCTGCACTATCTGTATCTCCTTTATGTTAGCCCTAAGTTGAGCCCTTACTGACTTGTCTGGATATAGCAAACCATAGAATTTTAGAACCAGAATGAATATAAAGATAAGCTATAAACACAGACTGCCCTTAGATTCATAAAAAATTAGAGAGAATGGAACAGAAATTACTTGTGAAGAGAAAGATATTGCTTATTCTTTTTAAAATGCCAGCATCATTATGAATATTATGAAAAATACGCCAATCTGATTTGCTTTAGGAAATAATGCCGTATTGTTTTCTATGTATTAAGGACTCTTTTTTTCTGTGTTCCAGAGCTTTAAAAATGAAAAAGATTGTCTTTAGTATATAGTATAAAAACAAATAATATCTATAACAAACTAGGCATATCAATTTTTTGAAACTTTTAACCTTACTCTGTTTTTAAGAGAGATCTCAAAAATTTAGGTTATTATATTTATTCAGTCTGAATGATAATCTACATTGAATTCATGGGCCATTCAAATTCCTACTCAACATGTGTACTTTATCACATCAAACTGGAAAGATAAATTATGTTCATTCTATTTCATTCACTAGAACATGAAAGTAGACGTACGTATTTTATGAAGACTGCCAATGATAAGGAGTGAAATAAAAGAAGTTTCTGATTTAACCATAAAATAAACTTAATCAGAGCACCTGTTCCACAAGTGGGCCAGTTAATTGATGTTTTACTACATTACCTGGGATTGCAGTGGTTGCTTAGTGAATAGCTGAGATGCTGAAGACAGAGGTACTTTAAAAAGCAAAGCAAAACTTTCAGGTTATGTACTTGTTTTCAGAAAGAAGTATAAAAAATAAAGTAGTTCAACTTTGAATTTTACAATATCGTGTCTTTGTTAGAAAATAAAGCTCTTTTTCCTCTCACAAAACATTCAAACTAACAAAAATAGATTGAAACACTCCTTGCAAAGGTCACTAATGACCAATAACCATGCTTTAACAAACTGAATGGTATTTTGACAAATATTTTTCTCATTTTTCTGAAAGATAATGCTGACTATTATCTTCTTGAAATATGATTTCATAACAGTACATTAATCTCAATATTCCTAAGTATGGCTGGCTAACTTTCAAGCTCACTATTTTGGTTCACCCACATGAAGCCTAATTTCCTCACCACTTCTCTCGCTAACTCAGTTCAAGGCTAAGTTGTTTATTCTTGGAGTTACCAGAATGGCCTCTGTTCATTTGTCCTTTTTATTTTTTTTCCATCTTCACTTTATCCTATACCAAACCAAAAACTCATTGCCATTAAGTCGATTCTGACTCATGGTGACCCTATAGGACAGAGTAGAACTGCCCCATAGGGTTTCCAAGGAGTGGCTGGTGGATTCGAACTGCCAGCCTTTTGGTTAGCAGCCAAGCTCTTAAGCAGTGCCCCACCAAGGCTCCAGTTTAGTTTATCCCATATATATATATATTTTAGTTTATCATATATAAACCAACTATATTACAGACTTCCACATGGTCCTTCTGAAATGAAGTCATATCCAAAAAAGCACTGTCCATAGCAAAAATTGCTTTAAAAGTATTCCAATTTGCATATACCCCCCTTTTCTTTCCTCTTCAATCCTCCTGCACCCATAACATATCCTCCAGTCTCTCCTTGACATTCTATTCTACTAGATGGCTTTTGTGTCTTTTATTCTGGGACCCAGTCTTGAGTAGCAGCAACTACCTGGGGCATTTTTTTTCTTATAGTGGAGGACAGAAGCTATTCAAGGGACCAGTAGAAACAAAGTGACACCTTTTAGGGCTGAAGCCCTAGCATGCCTTCAGTTCCACCAACATTTATTTGGCCAAAGAAAGTCACATGGCAAACCCAACATCAGTGGAGCCCTGATGTACACCCCTCCCATGGGGGTTGAAAAGGAGAGTGAAGAGTTGCTGCACAATAATCTAATCACCACGAACACTGACCCTGGAAGCTTGTTTGTAAAACAAGGTAGGGTTAGCCTTCTGTTCACTCATGTTGGTGAAACATATGTGAAGAATGTGGGTGAGAACCAGTGGAGGTAATTGTCTTCTGGCCTCCCTTTTCTACCCTTGTTGTTCTCAACTTATCAATCAAAATTTTATTTTAAATAAAGTCTCTTTTATATAGTGCCCGGCTACCACCACTGACTGTTTTGACAAGGATCACAATAGATGGTCCCAGACAGAGCTGGAGAAAAGTGTAGAACAAAATTCTAACTCACAAAAAAAGACCAGACTTACTGGCCTGACAGGGACCGGAGAAACCCCAAGAATACCGTCTCCCGGCACCCTTTTAGCTCAGTAATGAAGTCACTCCCAAGGTTCACACTTCAGCCAAAGATTAGACAGGTACATAAAAGAAAATGAGACTAAAGGGGCACACTCGCCCAGGGGCAAGGACTAGAAGGCAGGAGGGGACAGGAAAGCTGGTAATAGGGAACTCAAGGTCAAGAAGGGAGAGTGTTGACATGTGGGGTTGGTAACCAACTTCACAAAACAGTATGTGTACTCATTGTTTAATGAGAAGCTAGTTTGTTCTGTAAACCTTCATCTAAAGTACAATGAAAAGGAACATCTTAGGAAGGAAATTAAAAAACGGCCCTGTGGAGCAGTTCTGCTCTGCACGCATGGGGTTGTCATGGTTTGGAGTTGACTCGATAGCAACTAACAACAACAGTGGTTGCTCAGCTTTGTGAATATTCTACAAACCACTGAACTACACAGTTAAAATGGTAAATTTTATGGTATGTGAATTATATCTCAGCCAAAAATATTAGAATAAATATAAAAATTTATAGACAAGTGTATCACACAGTATTATTTTACTGGTGGAAATGGACCAAACTTAAATATATAGCTTGTTGTTATTGATGGTTGCTGTCGGGTTGGTTCTGATTCACGGCAACCCCATGTGTGCAGAGTGGAACTGCTCCATAGGGTTTCAAGGCTGTGACCTTTCAGAAGGAGATTGCTAGGCCTATCTTCAGAGGCATCTCTAGGGTGACAAGTGCATTGTAGTAAAGACTTATGATGATATATCATGCATCCATGAATAAAATGTTGTTTTGAAAATTACAAATAAATAAAAATACAGTGCTTGGAACAGTAAAAAAATCATAATAAAGTCTCTTTTCTTCTCAAAACCTCCCAATGACTCTAATTCCAGCACAATAAATTTTTTTCAAAGGCCTAGAAAGCCTTATGTAATCTAGTCCTTGTTTACCTCTTAGTAACTACTCTTTCTCCCCTCACTCTCTCTGTTCCAACCACACTGGTCTTGAGCTGTTCATTGCACGCACCAGGATGCTCTTGAGTTAGGACCTTTGTCACTCTAGTTGAGGGTTTGTCAACATTATTAACATTTTCAAAGAAAAACTTTTAATTTTGTTAAAGCTCTCTATTAATTTTTTTGTCTATCAATTTATTCACTTTTCTTGGTCTTATTTTATTTGCTTTTATACAAGTATTATTTTTCTAACTTCCTATATTGGATGCTTAGCTGACTTCTATCTTCTGTTACAATTTATGGATTTATGGCTATAAATCCTTCTTAAATATTCTTATTTGAATCCCAAAAACTTTGCTTAAAAGTCTCTTGTTATGATTCAATTCTAAACATAATTTCTATTAGGATTTTTTCTTCGGCCTTTTAGGTATTTAGAAATATGTTATTTTTTTAAATATAAAATGTATGATTTTTAAAATTTTATTTCTGGTATTGATTTCAAACTTACTGCATTGTGCTCAGAGAATGTGGTCTGTACTGTGGAATATACTCAGTCTTAGAAAATTTTTGGAACTGGCTTTATGCCTAGTGTGTGATCAAATTTTATAGATGCTACATAAGTGTTTGAAAAGTTTTTGAGTTGAAATGTTCTTTAGATGTTTTGACTAAGCTCGTTAATTGAATTGTTTAAATCTTTTATATTTTCATCAATTGTTTCATCTGCTTGATCTATCAATATGTAAGAAAGGTGTGTTAAAGTCAATTTTTTCAGTTTAGCCTTTTTAATTCCTTCAATTGTACTTGATAGAGGAGTCCTGGTGGCACACTGCTTAACGCGCTCTGCTGCTAACCGAAAGTTCGATGGTTTGAACTCATCAGCAGCTCGATGGGAGGAAGATGTGACAGTCTGCTGCCATAAAGATTTACAGCCTTGGAAACCCTATGGGGCAGTTCTACTCTGTCCTATAGGGTCACTGTGAGTCAGAATCGACTCAAGGCCATGGGTTTAGTTTTGGTTTTAGTACTTGATACGTCTTAAAACTATGATATTAAGTGCATACAACATTAGGATTGGTATATTATCCTGATAATTCAATCTTTATCAAAATAGAGCGGACTTCTTTATCTCTATTAATGCAATTTTGTCTAAAAAACTGATTTCATCTGCTATTACTATGCAGACATCAACTTTCTTTTAGTTACTCTTTACCTAGTATATATTTTTCCCTGTTTGATTTCTTTCAAACTGTCTGTGTCCTTACAGTTGGTTGTGCCTATTTAAAAGGAGTATATAACTACTTTCTTTTAAATCCTATCCTTTTTATTTCAGTTGGACAAGCTTTATATTTTAAGTAATCTGTTCATTTCTTTTTCATTATTCCACTACAGGATAAACTCTATGAAAACATGTGTTTTTGTTCTTTTGTTCATGGGGGTATCCCTAATGAGAGTAAAGGTTCAAAACATATTTGTTGAGTTAATGAGTGAATATGTGGTTGTGGTTCATTTGAACTTGTTTCTATCCTCCCTCTTTTTTATAGAGAAGCAGTGATCTTTTGTGAGTAAGAGATTACTCTCTGAAGCCAGGTAGCCTGAGTTCAAATCTTAGCTTTGGCACTTACCAGTTCTATGGCTTTGGACAAGTTACATAGACTGTCTGTGCCTCAGTTACTTATCTGATAATGGAGATGACAGGAATACCCTCCTCCTATGTAGGGTTGTTGTGAGGATTAAATCATTTAATACATGTCAAGCATTTAGAACAGTGGGCTACACATACTAAGTGTCAAATTAGTGTTAGCTATTATTTTCCTTCCCCCTGCTGAATTGGAAGTTATACACTTTCTGCACTTTGAGAAACTTTAGCTTGCTTACTTAACATAGAAAGTAAAAGTTAATTAATGTCAAAGGATCTTGAAACAGTTGAACTCTGACTACTATATTCCAATATATCTGCAGTTTTAATCAAAGACTATAATTCTAATTTGATTTAACCCTTATATTATATAAAATTGCTATTGATATATATTGTCACTCCTTATTTGTATTGTTGTTGTTGTTAGGTGCCGTCAAGTTGGTTCCAACTCATAGTGACCCTATGTACAACAGAACAAAACACTGCCTGGTCCTGTGCCATCCTCACAATTGTTATGCTTAAGTCCATCGTTGGCAACCACTATATCAATCCGTCTCCTTTTTCTCTGATCCTCTGCTCTACCAAGCATGATATCCTTCTTCCAGGGAGTGATCTCTCCTGATAATATGTCCAAAGTATGTGAGACAAAGACTTGTCACCCTTGCTTCCAAGGGACAGTCCGGCTATATTTCTTCCAAGTTTGTTCTTTTGGCAGTCCATGGTATATTCAATATTCTTCACCAACACCACAATTCAAAGGCATCAATTCTTCTTCAGTCTTCCTTATTCATTGTCCAGCTTTCACATGCATATGAGGCAATTGAAAATACCATAGCTTCGGGTAGGCGCACTTAGTCCTTAAAGTGGCATCATTGTTTCTTAACACTTTAAGGAGGTCTTTTGCAGCAGATTTGCCCAATGCAATATGTCCTTTGATTTCTTGACTGCTGCTTCCATGGGCATCGATTGTGGATCTAAGTAAAATGAAGTCCTTGACACCTTTAATATTTTCTATGTTTATCATGATGTTGTTTATTAGTCCACTTCAAGGATTTTTGTTTCCTATATGTTGAGGTGCAATCCGTACTGAAGTCTGTTATCTTTGATCTTCATCAGTAAGTGCTTCAAATCCTCTTCGCTTTCAGCAAGCAAGGTTGTGTCATCTGCATATCGCAGGTTGTTAATGAGTCTTCCTACAATCCTCATGCCATGTTCTTCTTCATATAGTCCATCTTCTTGTATTATTTGCTCAGCATACAGACTGAATCAGTATGGTGAAAGGATAAAACACTGACACACACTTTTCTTGACTTTCAACCACGCACAAGCCCCTTGTTCTGTTCAGATGACTGTCTGTCCATCTATACAGGTTCTTCATCAGCAAAATTAAGTGTTCTGGAATTCCCATTCATCGCAATGCTATCCATAATTTGTTATGATCCACACAGTCAAATGCCTTTGCACAGGTAAACATCTTTCTGGTATTCTCTGCTTTCAGCCAGGATCCATCTGACATCAGCAATGATATCCCTGGTTCCACATCCTCTTCTGAATACGGCTTGAATTTCTGGTAGTTCCCTGTTGATATACTGCTGCAGCCACTTTTGAATGATCTTCAGCGAAATTGTACTTGCATGTGATATTAATGATATTGTTCGATAATCTTCGTATTGGGTTGGATCACCTTTCTTGGGAGTAGCATAAATATGGATCTCCTCCAGTCATTTGGCCAGATAGCTGTATTCCAAATTTCTTGGCATAGATGAGTGAGCACTTCCAGCAGTGCATCCATTTGTTGAAACATCTAATTTGTATTCTATCAATTCCTGGAGCCTTGTTTTTCATCAATGCCTTCTGTGCAACTTGGACCTCCTCCTTCAGTACCATTGGTTCCTGATCATATGCTACCTCCTGAAATGTTTGAATGTTGACCAATTCTTTTTGATATAGTGACTGTGCATTCCTTCCATCTTCTTTTGATGCTTCCTGCATCGTTTAATATTCTCCCCATAGAATCCTTCAATAATGCAATTCGAGGCTGGAATTTTTTCTTCAGTTCTTTCAGCCTGAGAAACGCCGAGCATGTTCTTCTCTTTTGGTTCTCTATTTCCAGCTCTATGCACATGTCATTATAATACTTTACTTTGTCTTCTCGAGCCACCCTTTTAAATCTTCTGTTCAGCTCTTTTGCTTCATCATTTCTTCCTTTTAGCTGCTCCATGTTCAAGAGCAAGTTTCAGAGTCTCTTCTCATATCCATTTTGGTCTTTTCTTTCTTTCCTGTCTTTTTAAAAATGACCTCTTGCTTTTTTCATGAATGATGTTCTTGATGTCATTCCACAACTTGTCTGGTCTTCAGTGATTAGTGTTCAAAGTGTCAAATCTCTTCTTGAGATGGTCTCTAAATTCAGCTGGGATATACTCAAGGTTGTACTTTGGCTCTTGTGGACTTGTTCTAATTTTCTTCAGTTTCAACTTGAACTTGCATATGAGCAATTGATGGTCTGTTCTGCAGTCAGCCTCTGGCCTTGTTCTGACTGATGATACTGAGCTTTTCCATTGTTACTTTCCTCAAATGTAGTCAGTTTGATTCCTGTGTATTCCACCTGGCAAGGTCCACATGTATAGTTGCTGTTTATGTTGTTGAAAAAAGGTACTTGCAATAAAGAAGTTGTTGGTCTTGCAAAATTCTATTATGCGAACTCTGGCATCATTTCTACCACCAAAGCCATACTTTCCAACTGCCAATCCTTCTTTGTTTCCAACTTTTGCATTGCAAAAGCCTGTCAGTTGCCGTTGACTCAATTCTGACACGTAGCGACCCTATAGGACAGAGTAGAACTGCCCCATAGGGTTTCCAAGGAGTGACTGGTGGATTCAAACTGCTACGGTTAGCAGCCATAACTCTTAACCACTCAACCACTATGCCCCAATGGGAATTCCAATCACCAGTAATTATCAGTGCATCCTGATTGCATGTTCGATCAATTTCAGACTGCAGATGTTGGTAAAAAGCTTCAATTTCTTTATCTTTGTTCTTAGTGGTTGATGGGTAAATTTGAATAATATTTGTATTAACTAGTTTTCCTTATAGGCATGGGGATATTATGCTATCACTGACAGCATCGTACTTCAGTACAATTAGATATGTTCTTTACTTTTTCTCTGAATCTTCCAATTTTCTTTATCCATCTTTAATATCTACCTTCTCTTTGTCTATCTATACAACCTCCTTAGTTCTTCAAGGGCACTAATGTTCTAAATGCTCTATCCACCTTTGTTTAATATGTTCATGAATTTAATTTCACTTTTTATATTTTTTAATTCTATGAAGTTTATGTTTTGGATTTTTTTATTGTTGTTTGTTTTAAATCTGTATATCTGTCTTCTTTTATGTGTTCCTGGTTCCTTCTTCACAGAATTTGTATCCCATTATATTTCTGTAACAAAATAGGTACATGCCCTCACATCTCCCACTGCAGCTGTTTTTTTTTTCTCCCTAGTTTACTCAGTAATGGTGTTGCCATTTAGGTGAAAGGTTCTCTAATTCAACTTCCCAGTAGTTCCCAAAGTTTTTCTCCTGCCTCCTCTGCATGAATTCATTCAAGTCCAGACTCTATGAGTTGACAGATGACCTCAAGGTAATGCCAGTTTCAGGGTTTTCTCACTACTCTAGACCTGGCAATGATTATAAAAAAAAATTCAAAATACAGTTTAGTTACAATTTTTAGCAGTTCCATACTGGAAAAAGGCTTTGTAGCTGTTTGTGTACTGATTTCCAAAAATGGATATTGTATCAGTTACATTCTTTGTGGTCCTTGGGTTCACAATATGAGCCCTCAGCTCCATCATCCTCTGTGGTGCCCTGATGCCCCACTGTGGTACTGTACACAGAAGTAGCAACAACCATATGGCCCTCTGTGCCCATACTCTGCTCGCTTCTGCCTCTAAACCCATGCCTAGATCCTCTGCCTCTGGGCCCGCTTCCTGGCCTCTGCATTCAAGGCTCTGCCTTCAGAGTTATCCTTCATTTTTCTTGTAGACAAGTAGCTCTAACAGCCTGTTCCCTGCCAGCGGAAACAGTAGCCTATCAACCTTTTTTCTTTTAATTTAATTTGGTTCCATCTGTTTATTTCCCTCTAAGCCGGCAGTGTTTCTGCTGATATAACATTCTCATAAGCGTTGTGGACCTCCATGTATGTCATAAAGATTCACATCATTGGTGAAAAAGGTTCTCCACAAATTTTTCCTGCATAAACCCTTCTTTATTCCTTGCTTCTGCTGAGATGGCAATTGAATCCATGACTGATGCATACCTAATCTCTTCAGCTAAAGATTGTCTAGCCACATACTTGGCCATCTCTCCAGAATATACTTTGCCACAGTGAATTTCCTAATTCTAACATTCTTTGCAATCTACCTAAACTGAGAACCTCTCAAAGCACAAAATACTTGCTCCTTTCTACTTAACACTTCCTTACACAATTTCTCTCTTTCCTTCTCTCATTTTATCACAAGGAGCAAGATGAAACTAGGTCACACCTTAAACACTTTTCTTAGAAATCTCCTCAGCTAAGTATCCAAGTTTTTCACCTACAAGTTCTGCTTTCCACCCAACGTTGTTGTTGTTGTTGTTAGGTGCCATCAAGTCGGTTCTGACTCATAGTGACCCTATGCACAACAGAACAAAACACTGCCCAGTCCTGCACCATCCTCACAGTCATTGCTATGTTTGAGCCCATTGTTGCAGCCACTGTGTCAGTTCATCTCATGGAGCATCTTCCTCTTTTTCACCGACCCTCTACCTAACCAAGCAAGATATCCTTCTCCAGGGACTGGTCCCTCCTGATAACACATCCAAAGTAGGTGACCATGAAGTCTCTCCATCCTAACGCCTAAGGAATACTTTGGCTGTACTTCCTCCAAGACAGACTTGTTTGTTCTTCTGGAAGTCCGTAGTATGTTCAATATTCTTCACCAACGCCATAATTCAAATGAATCACTTCTTCTTTGGTCTTTCTTATTCATTGTCCAGCTTTAGCATGCATATGATACGATTGAAAATATTATGGCTTGAGTCAGGTGCACCTTAGTCCTCCAAGTGACATCTTTGCTTTTCAGCACTTTAAAGAGGTCTTTTGCAGCAGATTTGCCCAATGCAATATGTAGCTTGATCTCTTGACTGCTGCAAAAATGGGCATTGACTGTGGATTCAAGTAAAATGAAATCTTTGATAACTTCAATATTTTTTTCCATTTATCATGTTGTTGCTTATTGGTCCAGTTGTGAAGATTTTTGGTTTCTTTATGTTGAGGTGTAACACATACGGAATAGCAGAACACAATTCTGTGAAGTTTTCTGCCACCATGTAACAGTAGCCTAAGTACTGGTTTCCTCCAGTTTCAGATAACACGTTCCTCATTTCCTTCAGAGACCTTACCAGAAGCACCTTTAACATTTATGTTTCTACCAATATTCATTTCATGATAAGTATTCTCTAAGACATTAGAAGCTTTCTCTACCGTGTTCCTCACTTCCTTCTGAGCCCTCACCAGAACCAACTTTAATATAGTTATGTCTATCCACTGTCTCTCTTTTTTAATAATACTTTATTGTCTTTACTGTGAAAGTTTACACAGCAAATTAGATTCGCATTTAACAATTTCTACAGAAATTATTCAGTGATATTGGTTGCATTTTTCATAATATGTCATTATTCTCATTCATTCCATTCTGGTCGATCATTTCTAGTACAGTTGTCCCTCAGTATCCTTGGGGAATAGCTTCCAGGACACCCGCATATACCAAAATCCACAGATGCTCAAGTCCTTTATATAAAATGGTGTAGTATTTGCATAAGACCTATGCACATCTTCCTGTACACTTTAAATCGTCTCTAGATTACTTATAATAACTAATACAGTGTAAATGCTATGTAAATAGTTATTATACTGTATGTTTAGGGAATAATGACAAAATACGAGGCAAACAATGCTCGAACAAGGAGTGCTGGAGGAAGACTGAGGATCTGTGAAATGGTGGGAGGCTACAGCAGGGTACGCCTACACATCATTTCATTCACATGGACTCAGTGTAGTTCTCAGTATGCAGCAAATTCAAGTTTTGGTTTTGGGGGCCTCCTTTTTTTTCCCAATATTTTGGTTGAATCAGCAGATGCAGAACCCGTGGATATGGAGAGATGACTGTACTCTAGTTTCCCTGACCCATTACCTTCTCTTCTTTGCTTTAGAGTAATTTTTGACGACTTGGCCCCATTTAGATGATTTTAAAAAGAAGCTCATTACTCATGGGTGATATTCTTTATTTTATGAGCCAATCTGTTATTTAGCTAAAAGGTGACCTCAAGGGATAATTTTGGTTTACGGTTTAAAGAGTATCTCAGGGCAATAATCTTGGGGAGTCCTGTAGTCTCAACCCGTCTAGTAAGTCTGGACTTTTTAAGAATTTGAGTTTTTTTCCTACATTTTTCTCTCATTCTATCAGGATCTGTCTATTATGGCCCTGATCAGGACAGTCGGTAGTGGTAGCCAGGCACCATATAGTTCTTCTGGTCTTAGGATAGATGAGGCCATGGTTCTTGTAGACTGTTAGTCCTGTAGTCTACCTTCTTCTCTGAGTCTTTTGTTTCTTTCTTCCTCTTTGTTCCAGACAAGTAGAGACCAATAGATGTATCTTTACTTACAATCTTTTCCATAGAATTTAGTTTTTTTCTATCATGTGACTCAAAATTCTTCCAGCTTCTACCCACTACCCAGTTCCAAAGCCAATTCCACACTTTTAAGTATTTGTTACAGCATCATCTCACTTCTCAGTATAAAAATTTGTATTAGTTTCCTAGGGCTGCCGTAACAAACTACCACAACTTGGTGACTGAAAACAGTAGAAATGTATTCTTTCAGAGTTCTGTGGGCCAGAAGTCTGAAACCAAGGTACTGATAAGGCCACATTCCTTCTGAAAGCTCTAGATGAGACTCTTCCCTTACTTCCTCCATCTTCTGGGGGCTGCAAGTGCTATTTGGCTTGTGGCAACATAAGTCTGATATCTGCCTCCATCTTAAAGCAGCCTTCTCCCTTGTATTTCTATATTCTCCTTTTCTGTCTCTTATAAGGACATTTGTCATTGGATTTAGGGCTCACTGTAATCCAATATGATCTCATCTTGAGATTCTTAACCTAATTATATCTGCAAAAACCCTTATTCTAAATAAGGTCACATTCTGAGATTCTGGTTGAACATATCTTTTAACAGGATGCTATTCAACCCACTACAGATATTTTAAAGTAATGCATTTATAAAAAGGTATTTTAGGTAGATATAAATTCATTGTTATTGAAAAAAATCAAAGTCAAACCCATCCACCATATTTACTTCGTCTCTTTCCCTCTAGCGGTACAAGACAAAGATCAAGGATTAAAAGTTGATAATAGCCAACATATCAAAACTCATTTCTGAAAAATGAAGATAAGTAAAATAGAAGGTTAGGGACATTTCTGACTTCTGTTTCTTTATAATGTTGCACTAACATTTTTAATTACATTCGTATAGGCACGGAGAGGAAAATATCCTAACAATATGACAAGGCATGGTAAACACAAATGATTAAGGTCTAACAGTATGACTGCTTGAGGACACTGAAAACAACAAACTACATGTTATGTATTCACACTGAGATGCAACATTCTTTAAATTTTGTTTTTTGTTTTTTGTTTTTAACTAGCTGCTATTGCTTCAAGGTACTCACAGGGATGTCACAGCCAAGACAAAAAAGGATATTTTGGTTGTCATTTCCTTGAGATAATGGAAAGTTAAATGGAACTCCTTTTTACTTCCACTTCTACTCCATGTGAATGTAAAATGGCCATCAAAATGGCCTTCAATATTATGAATGTTTAAAGCTTTATCTGGCATAGGTCCATGAAATTCTTGCATTGTTGATAGACACAAAATCCCTAACGGAAATTAACTACATAGTGGTTGATTCAAGAACAGCACAAAAAGTAAAAAGGGCAGAAGAACTTGTCCATGGATTACTTTCATCTTCATTAGCAGCTCTCAAACACAGCAAGTGAAGTACATGGAAAATAAATCATGACAGATGTTTCTCAATGATAATCACTGTCAGTTCCAATGAGCTAAAGGCATATATCTAGTTTTGACCACAGCAATGCAGAGAAAGTTACAATCAGTCCTAGGGAAATGGGGAGGTTGTCTTTGATACCCAGCAAAAAGTGATGTGCTCGTTTTCCCATCTCATGTCCATTTTACTGAAACTGCCATCCAAATCAATGTTCTTATGCTATTCTCCATCAATTCATTGCTATTAGTGTAATAAAGACTTATTGTATTTCAGATAAAGATTTTTCCCATATGATCCCCAGTGTTACTATTCCCCCCATTACAGGCTTCTCTTATTTCTCCTAGAAATTTGGAAACCTTATGTCACTGTCAATGCCCAATAAATATATTACCTTATAAGAGGAAATAAATACTTGCTAGTTTGAAAACTTTAGAGTCAAAAGCAGTACTATTGCATTCCTTGGGAAGGACAGGAAGAGAAATCACAAGGGGCATGGGGAAAATATTGGCGGTGAGGGATATGTTCACAATCACCATTATGGTGATGGTTTCACTGGTGTATACATGTGTCCAAACAACAATTTGCATAAATTAAATATATACAGTTTATTTTATATCGATTACACTCCAATACAATTTAAAATTTTTAAATTAATTAAAACAATTAAGTAGAATAAAATAAAAAATTTGATTCCTCAGTCACATCAACTATATTTCAAACGCTCAGCCACATGTTGACAAGGATCTACTATCTTGGACAGCATAGCTAGAGAACATTATTATCATTGCAGAAATTTCCATTGGACCACGCTGGTTTAAGCAGGACAGTGATGCTTTATCCTCCCCACTCTCAATTCCTCTCCTAACCACCAGACCTAAAACTAGGGTCAAATCTCACTGTGACTTGACTAGAAAAGAGGCTTCTGCAGGCTCATGGTTTAAAGAAATCTGGGCAGTAGAATTCTCAAATTTATCTCTACAGATATCCCCATCTCAAATCTTAGGTTCTCACTCCTTCTCATTAGCCCCCTGACTTTGATGTAGACTCATCTAGGCTGCTAAGTCAGCCTCCTATGATCTTCTGCCACTTATTATACACACTTGCGCCTAGGAGATAAAGGTCTCTTTAAATGATGCCAGGAAGCCATTTGACCTTTAAACTTTTCTTTAAATTGCTAATTAATAGTTCTGAGTCTTTGTTGTCTCTCTTTAATACATCAGTAGTGCTTAGCAACGGCCACCCAACTCCACAATTCTTATAATTACTATTTCCACCCAAGGCTCCCAAGTACCAGAGATATTACACTAGTTGGTGCTTCTTCTTCTTGTATACTACTCCAGTTCATCGCTGGCAACCGTCTTGTAATTGCACTGCTACAGCAAACCAAGGACAGTTAATACTGCATCTAGTCATTGGGCTGGGGTCTTCATTGCCATCCAGCTGGCAAGTGATCCTCCTCCAGAATCACATCTTTAGTGTCAGATTCCTAGACCACATTTGGTACCAAATGTCTTAGGTCTGATTTCCTAGAAGTAGATTCTTGAGAAAGCGATTTACTGGGGGAGAGGGGAGTGATTAAGGCAGAGAAAGGCAGAGAAAAGAACTAAGCAAGGATGTGGTCTCAGCTAGAAACTAGACAAACTAGTTTTAACTGGAAATCATGAGGAACTTTGGAGCACAAATTGCTCCGCAGTCTTAGTCTCATCTTGAGACAAGGTGTCAATCAGTCATTGATTACAAACTGTGCTAGCAGATGGGGGCACAATCTCCAATTCAAGGAGGCTATGGTACCTCTAAGAACAATTCTCTGCAGCTGTGAGTCATTAACAACCAACACTCACAACCGTTGAGAAACTGGTGCTAAGGTCGAATTAATTGGATCTAGGTAGAGCATCCAGTACATCAGCCTTGCCATGGGGTTAGTGATTTTATTAGCATATTAGAATAATTTTTGGCTCTATGGATTATTTTTTATTGTACGTTTACTTTCTTTTTCATTGTTTTCTGTTGTTTTATTTTTTTTTTAATTGTGCTGTAACTGAAAGTTTACAGCTCAAGTTAGTTTCTCATACAAAAATTTACACACACATTGTTATGTGACCCTAGTTGCTGTCTCTATAATGTGACAGCACACTCCTCCTTTCCACCCCGGATTTCTCATATCCATTCAACCAGCTCCTGTCCCTTTCTGCCTTCTCATCTTGCCTCTGGACAGCAGCTGCCCATTTAGTCTCATGCAGCTACTTGAATTAAGAAGCACACTATTCACAAGTATCCTTTTATGTCTTATAGTCCAGTCTAATCTTTGTCTTAAAAGTTGGCTTCGGGAATGCTTTTAGTTCTGGGTTAACAGAGAGTCTGGAGGCCATGTCTTCTGGGGTTCCTCCAATCTCAGTCAGACCATTAAGTCTGGTATTTTTGCTAGAATTTGAGTTCTGCACCCCACTTTCCTCCTGTTCCGTCAGGGACTCTGTTGTGTTCCCTGCCAGGGCAGTCATTGGTGGTAGCTGGGCACCAGGTAGTTCTTCTGGTCTCTGGTTGATGGGTCGGTTTATGTGGCCCTTTCTGTCTCTTAGGCTAATATTTTCCTTGTGTCTGTGGTGTTCTTCATCCTCTTTTGCTCCAGGTGGGCTGGGACCAATTGATGCATCTTAGATGCTGCTCACTAGCTTTTAAGAACCCAGACGCCACTCCCCAAAGTGGGATGCAGAACATTTTCTTAATAAACTTCATTATGCCAATTGACCTAGATGTCCCCTGAAACCATGGTCCCCAGACCCCACCCCTACTACTCTGTCCCTCAGAGTGTTTGGTTGTATTCAGGAAACTTCTTAGCTTTTGGTTTAGTCCAGTCGTGCTGACTTCCCCTGTATTGTGTGTTGTCCTTCCCTTCAACTAAGTAATTCATGTCTCCTATCTAGTTAGTGAATACCCCTCTCTCTCCCTCCCAACCGTCATAACCATCAAAGAATGTTTTCTTCTGTGTTTAAACCTTTTCTTAACTTCTTATAATAGTGGTCTCATACAAAATTTGTCCTTTTGTGACTGACTAATTTCACTCAGCATAATGCCTTCCAGATTCATCCATACTATGAGATTTTTCGCAGATTCATCGTTGTTATTTATCGTTGTGTAGTATTCTATTGTGTGAATATACCGTAATTTGTTTATCCATTCATCCTTTGATGGGCACCTAGGTTGTTTCCATCTTTTTGCTATCATAAACAGTGCTGCAATGAACATAGGTGTGCATATATCGATTCGTGTTATGGCTCTTATTTTGCTAAGATACATTCCAAGCAGTGGGATTGCTGGATCACATGGTACTTCCATGTCTAGCTTTTTAAGGGAGCACCAAATTGATTTCTGAAGGGGTTGTACCATTTTACATTCCCACCAGCAGTGTATAAGTGTTCCAGTAGCTCCACCACCTCTTCAACATTTATTATTTTGTGTTTTTTGGGTTAATGCTAGCCTTGTTGGGGTGAGATGGTATCTCATTGTAGTTTTGATTTGCATTTCCCTAATTGCTAATGATCATGAGCATTTTCTCATGTGTCTGGTAGCTGCCTGAATGTCTTCTTTGGTGAAATGCCTGTTCATATCCTTTGCCCATTTTTTAATTGAGTTATTTGTCTTTTTGTTGTTGAGGTTTTGCAATATCTTCTAGATTTTAGAGATTAGACCTTGACTGGATATGTTGTAGCCAAAAAATTTTTCCCATTCTGTAGATTGTCTTTTTACTCCTTTGGTGAAGTCTTTTGATGAGCGTAAGTGTTTGATTTTTAGGAACTTTCAGTTATCTAGTTTCTCTTCTGGTGTTTATGCATTGTTACTTAAGGTTCATATTCTGTTTATGCCATGTATTAGGGCTCCTAGCATTGTCCCTATTTTTTCTTCCATGATCCTTATAGTTTTAGACTTCATATTTAGGTCTTTGATCCATTTTGAGTTAGTTTTTGTGCATGGTGTGAGGCATTGGTCTTGTTTCATTTTTTTGCAGATGGATATTCAGCTATGCCAACACCATTTGTTAAAGAAACTGTCTTATCCCCATTTAACGGACTTTGGGTCTTTGTCAAATATCAGCTGCTCATAGGTGAGTGAATTGATGTCTGGATTCTCAAGTCTGTTCCATTGGTCTGTATATCTGTTGTTATACCAGTACCAGGCTGTTTTGACTACCGTGGCAGTATAATAGATTCTAAAATCACATAGTGTGAGACCTCCTACTATGTTCTTCTTCAGTAATTCTTTACTTACCCAGGGCCTCATCCCTTTCCATATGAAGTCAGTGATTTGTTTCTCCATCTCATTAAAAAATGCCATTGGAATTTGGATCAGGATTGCATTGTATCTGTAGATAACTTTAGGTAGAATTGACACTTTCACAATGCTGAGTCTTCCTATCCATGAACAAGGATGTTTTTCCACGGATGTAGGTCTCTTTTGGTTTTTTGTAGTCGTGTCTTGTAGTTTTATTTGTATAGGTCTATTATATCTCTGGTCAGATTTATTTGAAGAAATTTATCTTCTCGGGGGCTATTGTAAATGGTATTGATTTCATGATTTCCTCTTCAAAGTTCTCTTTATTGGTGTAGAGGAATCCAACTGATTTTTGTATGTTTATCTTGTATCTTGATACTTCGCTGAAATCTTCTATGAGTTCCAGTAGGTTTCTTGTGGATTCTTTGGGGGTTTTCTGTGTATAAGATCATATCATCTGTAAATAGAGATACTTTTACTTCTTCCCTACCAATTTGGATGTCCTTTATTTATTTTTCTAGCCTAATTGCTCTGGCTAGGACTTCCAGCACAATGTTGAATGAGTGGTGATAGAGGGCATCCTTGTCTGGTTCCTGTTCTCAAAAGGAATGCTTAAGACTCTCTCCGTTTAAGATGTTGACTATTGGCTTTGCATAAATGCCCTTTATTATGTTGAGGAATATCCCTTCTATACCTGTTTTGTTGAGAGTTTTTATTATGAATGGCTGTTGGACTTTGTCAAAT